>NC_134897.1:25207174-25217174 GCF_041734735.1 Babylonia areolata | reverse complement strand
GGTGGTGGGCCGGACCGCTTGGAGTCCTGGGTATATATAGATATATTGTGGAGTGATGGTCTAGAGGTAACGCGTCCGCCTAGGAAGCGAGAGAATCTGAACGCGCTGGTTCGAATCACGGCTCAGCTGCCGATATTTTCTCCCCCTCCATTAGACCTTGAGTGGTGGTCTGGACGCTAGTCATTCGGATGAGACGAAAAACCGAGGTCCCGTGTGCAGCATGCACTTAGCGCACGTAAAAGAACCCACGGCAACGAAAGGGTTGTTCCTGACAAAATTATGTAGAAAAATCCACTTCGATAGGAAAAAAACAAATAAAACTGCACGCAGGAAAAAAAATACAAAAAAAGGATTGGCGCTGTAGTATAGTGACGCACTCTCCCTGGGGAGAGCAGCCCGAATTTCACACAGAGAAATCTGTTGTGATAAAAAGAAATACAAATACAAATATAGATAGATAGATAGAGAGATAGATAGATAACTCGAAACTCAGATTTAATGCACAAGGTCATATGCCCATGTCATGGGGGCGAGGACAAAAGAAAAAGAAGAAAAAAAAGTGCAGCAAAAACAAACACTAAAATCAAGTGTAACATTGAATACATATCAGTACACATACAAACAATAGTACAGTCATACACATACACAGAAGTGCGATTGATAATTATTCGGTTAAGGAGGTATTTAAGTTAAAGCACGCTTTAATTTTTAATAATTTGTTAAGTTAACTGTTATACACTTTCTCTAAATCCAAATGTCTCTTTTTTTTTAAAGCCTCAAAAATATACCATGCAACAACTTTACAGTGTTTGTCACTGGCCATCAAAAGTGTCATATATGAAACGCTGATGGTCGGGAGAAAAAATTTGCGGAGTAAATACTTTACCCTGATGTCACAATAGTTTGAACAGAAAAGTAAAAAGTGAATTTCTGATTCTGGAGCATTTCTACAAAATGGTGATCGGGAAAGAGAGACAGACAGACAGACAGAGAGAGAGAGAGAAGTGGGGTGGGCGAGGTGTGGGGTATGGGGAGGAGGGGACACACGTTTAAGTTAGACATTTTCGTGGTGTTTTGCGGAAGTCCTTGCTTGTTTACTTTTGTTTTGTTTTGTTTCGCGTTAATTGATTTGTTATCAATTGATTCGTTTGAGTGACTCTGATTGATTGAATACCCCCCCCCCTCCCGAAGTATGGGTTGCCTATACGGCAGGGTAAAATTAATGAGTGTGTGTGTGTGTGTGTGTGTGTGTGTGTGTGTGTGTGTGTGTGTGTGTGTGTGTGTGTGTCTGTGTCTGTGTGTGTGTGTGTCTGTGTGTGTGTGTGTGTGTGTGTGTGTGTGTGTGTGTGTGTGTCTGTGTGTCTGTGTGTGTGTGTGTCTGTGTCTGTGTGTGTCTGTGTCTGTGTCTGTGTATGGTGTTTCCTGTCTAATGGATTAATGAAATTCACTTTGAGCTGTTTAAAAAGAGCCATCTAAGTGTATTATTTTTCTTGTTGTTGTCAGTAGTAGAAGTAGTAGTAGTTGTTATTGTTATTGCTGCTGCTGCTGCTGCTGCTATCATCCTACCCTGCACAATCATCTCTTTGCCGTATCATCATCATCATCATCATCATCATCATCATCATCATCCCGCCCTGCAAAATGGGCTCTTTGTCGCATTTATTGATCATTATCATCATCATCACCATCATCATAATCATCATCATCATCATCCCCACCACCACCACCAACATCAACATCACCAACACACCTCACCTTGCACAATGGGCTCCTTGCTGCACTGAATCGTAGCGTAGTCGGACCCGACGGTGTCGTCACACACCCCGACACTCATGGGACAGTCACCCAGGGACCTCTCGCTGCCAGTGCAGTTCAAATCCCCCACGGTGCCCGGAGAGCTGAAGCGGAAAGTGCCCAGGGCTCCAGCGGGCAGGACGCGGTGAAAGCCATACCCCTGCTTCCGGCAGACCACGCCTGCCTCCTCCTCGCCGAAAGAGTCCCCGCCACACACATGCAGCCACTGTCCGTTCCTGTAGAGACGGACGATGCCCGCCACGCTGCTGTTGGTGGTGTGGAAGACGTTGGACAGCTCCGCTGTTTGCATGAGTAAAGGTGGGGAAGGGGGGGGGGAGGATGCGAACAAACAGGTCAAACGAAACGTCAACTTCGTGTGTTTGGAAATGATTCTGTTGAAATTAGTACCGCTTGTGATAGAGCATGTTAATTTGAAACGTTTATATCTATCTATACATATATATATATATATATATATATATATATATATATATATATATGTGTGTGTGTGTGTGTGTGTGTGTGTGTGTGTGTGTGTGTGTGTGTGCGCGTGTGTCTTTTTTTAGTGCACACATGGGTTTTGTTTTGTGCGTGGTTCAGGTCTGTAAAACTTCACGAAAAACTGTGAAACAAAGCTGTGATCTTATCATAATCCCCCAACCTCCAACCTCCACCACTTTTTGTTTTGTTTTGTTGCTGAAATACTCTTTAAAGTATGCACTTAACAAAGACAACGGAAACAACAAACAAACTATAACTATTTTCCAAAGAAAATCCCTGAAAAAACAAAAACAAAAAAAACAAACAAACACACACACACAAACACCAAACAACAAAAGCCCAGACGCTCACCTTCGTGTCTGCACGTGACGCCCAAGTCGTGGTCATGGTTGCTGCAGAAGGCACTTGTCGGCGGCGCCAGGAAGCCGTGGTGCCTGCAGCCCAGCAGACTGCTGTCCGCGGGATCACAGCTGGGCTCAATGAGGGCCACTCGCCCTGTCCCGCCGGGCACGCTGACCAAAAGAAAGCAACACAGAACTATTACTTTCAGACGGCGAGTGTTCATCTATTCCCTATAACACTTTCTTCTCCGTCTCTCCAAAGAACGAATGGATTAGCGCGGGAGCGTGGTAAGGATAAGTAGTTGTGTAGTTGTAGTATTAGTACCAGTAGCAGTAACAGTAGTAGTAGTAGTAGTAGTTTGAACAGTTGCTAAAAAAAAAAAGTTTGTTGCTAGTGTGTGCGGTTCTCTCTCTCTCTCTCTCTCTCTCTCCCCAAAGAACGCATTTTGTGTTCTATCAAAATGGATTAGCGCGACAAGTGCAGTATGAATAAGTAGTAGTAGTTTCAACAAGTCTTTTGCTTAAGTATGCAGGTCCCCCCCCCTCTCTCTCTCTCTCTCTCTCTCTCCAAAGAACGCATTTTGTGTTCTGTCAAACTGGGTTAGCGCGACAAGTGCGGTATGAATAAGAAGTAGTGCAAGTAGTAGTTTCAACAAATCTGTTGCTTAAGTATGCATCTCTCTCTCTCTCTCTCTCTCTCTCTCTCTCTCTCTCTCCAAAGTACGCACTTAGTTTTATGGCAAAATGGATTAGCGCGTCAAGCACAGTATGAATCAGTAGTTGTAGTCGTTTCAATAAGTCAGCTGCTTAAGTATGCAGGTGCCTCACACACACACACACACACACACACACACACACACACACACACACAACGATTCATACTTGTGTAAACTGGTCTGTTAATAAGATAGAACAATAAAATTATATTCACACACACACACACACACACACACACACACACACACACACACACACACACACACACACACATGTGGAGTGATGGCCTAGAGGTAACGCGTCCGCCTAGGAAGCGACAGAATCTGAGCGCGCTGGTTCGAATCACGGCTCAGCCGCCGATATTTTCTCCCCTTCCACTACACCTTGAGTGGTGGTCTGGACGCTAGTCATTCGGATGAGACGATAAACCGAGGTCCCATGTGCAGCATGCACTTAGCGCACGTAAAAGAGCCCACGGCAACAAAAGGGTTGTTCCTGGCAAAATTCTGTAGAAAAATCCACTTCGATAAGAAAAACAAATAAAACTGCACGCAGAAAAAATACAAAAAAATGGATGGCGCTGTAATGTAGCGACGCGCTCTCCCTGGGGAGAGCAGCCCGAATTTCACACAGATAAATCTGTTGTGATAAAAAGATAAATACAATACAATACAATACACACTTACTTTTTCGGGGTCCCCAGCTCATAGCCCAGACTTCTGCAGGCCACAGTGGCAGCCTGGTCACGCTGGTTGTCATGGAGGCAGACAGTACCCGAGGTACCCGCGTATTCGATCTCCACCCTACCCTCGTTGTCAGAGTCCCCACCCACCAGCTGAACCTGGGGCACTGCAACACACACACAGAGGATGATAACAACGTGCTGCAGTGATGACCCCGACTTGGAAGCGAAATGAATGTTGTGGTAGTAGTAGTAGTAGTAGAAGAAGAATGATGGTGATGATGGTGTTGATGATGACGATGATGATGACGGTGATGATAACCATCATCCACCACCACCACCACCATCATCATCATCATAAAAATAACAATCATTATGATATTTTTATCTAACGCTTCCAAACCACTCAGAGCCCCTATCAACTAGGATAAAAGCACACAGACACTGACGGACAGACAGATAGCCCACACACACACACACACACACACACACACACACACACACACACACACACACACACAGCACGCACATGCATCAACAAACCCACGCATACCCATAAATCTTGCCGCACACACGTATATATGTATGACAGTCAGTCGTGTCCGACTGTGACCAACAGAACAGCAGAGGAGGTAACTGCTGTGCCGAGTATCTGGACAAGTATTTGATGACAGTGTAGAGTGTCTTGCCCAAGTTACATCCCCACTCTCTCGGCCAAGAGGGTTTTAAAACAGTCGGCATTGGGATGATTCCCAAAGGCCACCTAGCAGCACACAACCACCACCATCACCACAACAACAACAAACAGCTACTCACGCTCATCACGGAAACAAATCGCCCCGTCCGCCATGACGTTGGGCCCGGAGCAGGTGGCGTTGCCCACGGGGCAGTCGAAGATGGAGCTCTCGGAGCCCTGGCAGTGGACCTCGGTCATCAACACGGGCCCCACAGAGGCTGAAGGGACGTCCAGGCGGTAGGCCTGGCCCGTGGGGAACCCGAGCTGCCTGCAGGCCACCCTGGCGTCCCGATCGTCCCAGTAGGCGTGGCACACACGCCCGTTCACCCCACCATGGTGGATCCGCATGATGCCCGAGGAGTTGGCCAGGTCCCCCACACCCCCCGCCAGAGACACTGAGCTGTTGGCTGCAAGGGGAATTTTTTTGCAAGGAGGAACGGTAAAGATATGATGATGATGATGATGATGATGATGATGATGATGATGACACTGATACCACTACTACTACTAATATTGATAATAATGTATAACACTCAGTCGTGTTCGACTATGATAAGAACAGCAGACAAGGCAACTGCTGTCCCGACTATAGTATCATGGCTGGAATCTGAACATAGTGGAGAACGTTTTGATATAACAACAATAATAATAATAATACCACCACTACTACTACTAATAATAATACTAATAATAATAATGACAATGATAATGATAATAATAATAATAATAACAATAATAATGTATGATAGTCGTGTCCGACTGACCATCAGAACAGCAAAGGAGGCAACTGCTGTCCCGACTATCTGGGCTAGAATTTAATCATAGTGGAGAGTGTCTTGACATAATAATGATAATAATAATAATAATAATGTATGACAGCCAGTCGTGCCCAACAAAGACCATCAGAACAGTAGAGGAGACAACTGCTGTCCAGACATTTTGGGCTACAATTTGATTAGTGGAGAGTGCCTTGCCCAAGTTACATCCCCACTCTCTCAGCCAGGAGGGTTTTAGGACAGTCGGTGTTTGTTGGGATGGTTCCCAAAGGACAACTAGCCCCCAAGGCTGCGGCACTAAGAGCCAGTGCAATACTGTCTCCTAGTTTGAGAGTCATAGTCCTTCACAAAAGACTAAGCTGCAGATGACTCCCCATTTGCAATGGAGAAACCATCGATCATACATGACGATGATAATGATGATAATAATAATACCTAAACAAACAAACAAACATTCAAATAGTCTCAATGTTATCCAAACGTCTCCCGTCCCCACCCCCCACCCCTCAAAAGGAACACGACGAGAAATTTCTGTTGTGAATTGTGTGGAAAAAAAAAACACCTACCGTCCCAAAAAGAACCAAACCGAACGAAAACAAACCAAAAAAACAACAACAAAAAACAAAAATTATGATAATAATAAATAAATAAATAAGCAAGTCAACAACAACAATGCCCTATCCCCTCCCCCTCCCCTCCACAAAGTCCAAACAAGAGTGAGCTGCTTCACTGACCAGTGTCCAGAGAGCCGTTGTAGCAGTGGACGGCAGCGTAGTTGGTGTTGTCCACGAAGGCACAGCGGTGGGTTCCCGCCGTGCAGTTGTACACGGAGGTCTCGTTGCCCCGACAGTCCAGGTTCACAGGCAGCAGAGGACTCTCAAAGGCACCGTAGGACCCTGTAAAATTTTGGAGAGAAAAATGGTTCGTTCAATCGCTTTTGTCCATTCGTTTAGTTCATTCATTCATTCATTCATTCATTTATGCACTCATTCATACATTCATCCATTCATTCATGCAATCCAACTGATCCATTCGGATGAGACGAAAAACCGAGGCCAACCGAGGTTCCGTGTGCAGCACACACTACACACACTGAAAAAGAACCCATGGCAACAAGTTGTCCTCTGGCAAAATTCTGTAAAAGAAATTTTCTCCCTTTTTTATCATTTTGCTTTGTTCATTCATAGGTTCAATAAACCTGTAGCATCAACTAATTTTGTTTATTCGTTAAAATTATGTGTCTCGTTCCGTGTCTATTTCGTGGTACGAAATTTTTGCATTGCACGTAACAATGGCTGATTTGAACACCCCCCTCGAACAACACAACTTTAACCTATCTTAAACCCCAGCACTTAACATCGTGATTTTAAGGGCGGCAAGCCTTCAGGCCAGGTAAAACTCATCATCATCTACCAAAACAAACCGCTGTAGGTATACCTTGTGGCAGTACTCGTCCATTCTGGAAGCCATTGTCTCTGCAGACGACCTCAGCCTCTTCGGCGCCAAAGCCGGTGCCACACAGGGTGCGGTATGACCCGGCCATCATGACCGTCACGATGCCGTTGTTGTGGTCCCCCTGTCTCAACAGTACTGCAACACACAAGGGGGGCGTGGCGAGGGGTGAGTGGGGTTGTGAGTGGTGTGGTGGTGGCTTGGCTGAGGAGTCAGTTATACGTTTGTATCGTTAGGAGCTGTTCTTTTCCCCTAATATCTGATTTGATTATGCTGGTGTGTGTATATCGACGGGCACAATAGCCGAATGGTTAAAGCGTTGGCCTTTCAATCTGAGGGTCCCGGGTTCGAATCTCGGTAACGGCGCATATGGGGTAAAAGTTGGAGATTTTTCCGATCTACCAGGTCAACATATGTGCAGACTTGCTTGTGCCTGAACCGCTTTCTTGTGTATACGCACGCAGAAGATCAAATACGCACGTTAAAGATCATGTAATCCATGTCAGTGTTCGTTGGGTTATGGAAACAAGAACATACCCAGCATGCACACCCCCGAAAACGGAGCATGGCTGCCTACATGGCGGGGTAAATAAACAAAACGGTCAAAAAAGTAAAATGTTAAATGCTACATGTTTGTCTAAGTGTGTATGTGTGCGTGCCTGAAATCTGATTGAGTAACACAGGAAACGAATGATGAGCGCTCGATGGCAGCCGTCAGTCGGCTCTACCCAGGTAGGCAGCCTGTTGTGTAAATGACCTCGTGTTTGTAAAGCACTCAGAGCTTGGTCTCAGATCGAGGATATGATATATAAGTATCCATATCAATCAATCATTGATATTATTATTATTATTATTATTAATTGACCGTCACGATGCCGTTGTTGTGGTCCCCCTGTCTCAATAGTACTGCATCACACAAAGGAGCGTGGCTTGGCTGAGGTATCAGTTGTATGTTTCTCAGTATCATTTGGTGCTTTTTTTCTATCTTGTCTGGTAATGCTGGCGTGTATATATGAACAGGGAGGGGGTGGGGTGGGAGCGGGGGCGTGCTTGGCTGAGGAATCAGTTGTTCGTTTGTATCGTTTAGTGCTTTTTTCTATCTGGTTTTGTTATGCCGGCGTGTGTTTATCAAGGTGTCGAGTGCGTTGTTTCAACGTCTGTGTATTCTACCGGACATTTCAAACCAGTTCAGATCAAGGGAAGTTACTATGAAGATAGACAAGTGATTGCTGAGTAGAATTATATGGGCGTTTGTTTTGTTTTTGTTTTTTTGTTTTTGTTTTTTTTTATTTGTGTGTGTGTTGTTTTAGACCCTTTGTGGGGAGTCAAACTCTGTATGCAGATTTTCTTGCAACATGTCGAAACTCCAAGTGACGCGATCACACAAATCTGCGTGCTGCGTTTTCTGCGCAGCCCGTAGCTCCGCGCATACGTGTGTGTGGTACGTTATCATAAAGTCAACAGGTGCAATTCTTTTCTGTTGTTTATTGTATATATTTAACTTGATCATATCTTTAGTTTTGATCATGTGTGTATTCTATAATCTCTTCTCTTCTCTCCTCTTCCGTTTCATCTCTTCTTCCCCCTTCTGTTCCGTTCTCCTCTATCATGTTTTGTTCGTAGTTTGGCAGTGTATCGGTTCGAAGCATTTCAGATGCGAGGGTCTCTAGTATCATAACTTTTTGTGAGGATCTGTGGTGCTCATCTTGATTTATGTATTGATTTTGACTCTGATGTTGTCCCTCCTTCATAATTATGGGGCCAAGGCCTTAAAAGAATCAAATATATCAGTCTCAGTCTCCTATCTTATGTTTTTTCTCTTCTCTCTGTTCATTGTTCGTTTCTCTTTTTCGCTCTGTTATCTCTTATCTTCGAATACCTTCTCCTCCCTCATCCCCTCCCTTCCTCTCGGCCCCCTTTCCTCCCTTCTCCTCTCTGTCTTCTTACTGTGTCCATGGCAGTAGACGGAGGCATCTTTGAGGTGTGTGTTGCAGCGGTCATTGGAACGGAGCCATCCATCACTGCGGCACTGCAGCAGACTGCCCTCGTTACCTCTGCACTGCACGTTGTTCAGGGCCACCTGACCGCTGCCTCGTCCGTAGTGAGACGACTGCACACACACACACACACACACACACACACACACGCACGCACACACGCACGCACACATGCACACACACACACACACACACAATGTACGCACGCAGACACAGCCACACACACAACAACAACAACAACAACACATATATGCACACACACACACACACACACACACGCACATACACATGTACACGCGCACACACATATGCACACACGCACAAGACACACATACATATTCACACACATAAGAGTGCACACACACACACACACGGACGCACGTGTATGCGCACACACACGCTCGCGCGCAAACACACACATATACACACACACAAAGAGAGAAATACACACACACACACACACACAACACACGCGCGCGCACATACACACACACACACACATTATGAAGAAATAAAACCTACACAATATTAAGAAATAAAATATGTATTTGCATAGCGAGTTCCTTCATTTCTGAAGGTAGGTAATGCAACGGTTACTGACATGTAGACTTCCGGTTTGCTCAAATGACGGAACTTTTTTAGGTCGCTAACTTTGTAAGGTTGTGGTCTACACAGCAACGGAATAATGTTGTTACTATCACCTTCTTTAAAAACGGTGTACAATCAATGAAAACAATCACAAACAGTATCAGAGGACCAGTAAGATTTATGAATCGAAGCCAAAGCTTGTGAATTAAAGAACGATTCAGACATGATCGGAAATCCCTTTCCTTCTGCTGTTTTCAAAGTTAACACCAAAAGTGTAAAATTATGAACACAAAGCAATACTGTAACAAGGTATAATATTTATCTATCCGACTCAACTGATGTAATCGTCATTTTACATTGATACTGCAGGATAGAAATGTCCAGAGAGACTACTGACCAATTAGACGAGACATATC
>NC_134897.1:25147174-25202174 GCF_041734735.1 Babylonia areolata | reverse complement strand
CTCAACAGCAGTGGTGTGAACCAGTTCGAGTCCCATCTGGTTCGCCGAAGACAACACGCCAAGCAGCAAGAAGTACACAGCAGTTAACAAGCAGCTTTTTGCTCTGTTCTTTCTTTTCGTTCTTTTTTTATCTTCTTTTTTCTTCTCCTTTTTTTCTTTTCCTTTCAAGATAAGAAGAACTTTATTATCTCATTAAAAAAAATTACATCAGATGCGGCAAAACAAACGTAGACACAAAACATTAAACATGACTTGATTTAAAAGAATCAATAACATATAAGACATTCATATAAAAAAAAGTATTGTATTTATTCACTTAATCAAAATGTTGTAATTAATCATTCATGTAAACATATTGAAATACACCAAGGTTTACATTGCATGTGTTATATTGCACATAAATTAAGATAAGGTGAAACTTCGGCTCGGCCCCCTTAGAGTGTATGGAATTAAGGGCCGAAACACTTGACTGAGGTGGGCTTCTTCTCTGAAGACCTTGTACTGTCCAGCTCTCCGCAGAGTTTCTTATCACATAAATCAAGATTATTTCATTATGTCATTTGTTTTTACGTTCACAACGTAGGCTACTATAGGAGGCATCTGTATCTCTCTGCTGACAATGAAATATCTGATGAAAGGAAACGTGTGTAGAGAGCAGAGCCTTGTCACGTATTCTAGACATTAAAACCAATGGACCTCCACATCATCAGCATCGATATCACCTTCATTCTCATTCATCACAATGCAGTAGGCTTGCTTCGACTTAGCTGTGCGTGGATTTTATAAAGTGTTGCGTGTCATCTTTTATTGCTCTGGTTGTAATCTGTGGGTCTCACAGACTTTACCACCATTTCTCTGTGTGTTAATAAAGTGATTCTGATTCTGATTCTGATTTTGACTCTGAAGTTTAGTACACTCACATAAAATTACAGGAGAGAGAGAGAGAGAGAGAGAGAGAGAGAGAAACAGACAGACAGAGACAGGCAAATACATTCACAGAGAGACAGGCAGACAGACACACAGAGAGACCGACAGAGACAGAGGGAGAGACAGAGTTCAGTTCGGTTACTCAAGGAGACGTCACTGCGTTCTGACAAATCCATATACGCTACAACATAATTATCTGCTAAGCAGATGCCTGACCAGCAGCGAAACCCAACGCGCTTAGTCAGGCCTTGAGAGAAGGAAAGGGAGGGGGCACAGGGACACAGAGAGAGAGAGGACAGAAAGAGACTGGGACAGAGACACAGAGAGAGAGAGATACAAGACAGAGACAGAGAGAGAGAGAGAGACGCAGAGACAGACATACAGACAGAGACACAAAGAGAGACACACACAGACACAGACACAGAAAGAGAGAGAGGACAGACAGAGACAGAGAAGACAGACAGAGATAGAGAGAGAGAGGCAGAGACAGACAGAGACAGAGACAGAGAGAGGCAGAGACAGACAGACAGAGAGAGACCTACTTGCAAACAGCCCTGGCGTCGTTGTCATCCCAGCTGGAGTCACACAGAGTCATGAACCAGTAGCGGCTAGTCTCTAGAACCTCTATGGCCCCATAGCTGCCCCCGAAGTCACCGTGCTGAGGTCGGAGTCTCACTGTTTGGGATCGCACACAATCAGCAGGGTATTCAGTATTGTTGCCTTTAGCACGCGTGAACATACGCATTCACAACGAGCTATTTGATGCAGCTGCAGTGTATAGAGACACACAATACACATCACATCATTACCAGAGCAAGAAAACACACACACACACACACACACACACAAACCCAGACATGTGTAACCTTGAATGTCGAACATTACAGACCACAGGAACTGTCCATTTCTTCTTCTTTTTTTAAGGAAAAAGGAAAAAGGAAAAAAAAAAGGAAAAAGGAAAAAGGAGAGAAAAAAAAGATTGATTTATTTTTCAAATAAAAAAACGCGCACATAAAGAATTGTGAATACATATGTTTGGTCTTTTTCTTGTGGTTGATTTCGTTTCTTTATCTTTTTCGGTCAGTGAAGAAAGCCACTTGCAGAGCGCTTTACGAATGGGAGAAAAGGAGAAAAAGGAGAAAAGAATGGAGAAAAAAAAAAGTGCTCCGAGGACTTTTATATTGCCAAAGTGATTAACCTTTGACGACAAAAGAAAAACAGTACCCACTGTTTATTCATATAGAAAATCAAATTATGTGCAGACAGTTCACATTGAAAAGGTATTTCAGATGCATTGCATTTTCTTCGCATCACATAATTCAAATGGATGGCCGATTTACAATGACCTTAACAGTTGATTTTCAATAGCTATTCACTTTTGAAATTTGTTTTCATTATTATCATTATTGTTACATGTTGTTATATATATCTTCATGTCATGAGGGCTGTAAACCTGTAGACATTAACTCTCTCCATACGAACGGCGAAAGAGACGACGTTAACAGCGTTTCACCCCAATTACCACCATCAAAATATTGCAAGTGGAAGGCTCTTATACTGAAGAGGTGAATGTTGACATAGAATACCACAATTCTGACGACGGAAGCTAAAGGTTGGGTCATTCAGACACCCACTGGACATCCGAGGGGTCTGTGTAGAGGAGAAGAGAGGACTGGCCGTATTGAGTGAGTTAAAATAGCAAACATTTTCTGTCTGTCCGTCTTTCTCACTGACACTCTGGCTGCAGTGATTTCATCCCATACCAGCAAGTTTTATGTCCTTATCGTTTAGCATTGTGAGGTGTAGATTCCACCAACCCTCATCCTCTCTGAGCCCCTTTAAACTCGCCTATGTGCTGGAAACAGCGGATGTCAATGTCCTCACACACACACACACACACACACACACACACACACACACACAAGCTTGCTTGCACACAAACACGCTTAGTTTGAAATTTAAAGGACCTCAAAACTCACCTGTATGCTGGTAGCAGCGGACGCCAATGTCTTGGAAGTGACTGTAATGCGAGTAGCGGCAGTAGCTGGTTTGGGGTATCCAGGACCTGACAGAGCAATGCCCCATGTTGGTCTCAGTGCCCCTGCAGCGGGGGTCGTCGTAGTACACAGGACCTGTCCGTGGACCGTACCTCCCTGTGTCCCTGATAATCTGGTGAGACAGATAACGATAATAAATTTGTTTATTCAGATAAAGGCCAAAGCCCCCTTACAGAAGGGGGTATATAACATTAAGAAGAATATATAGTCGGGGGGGCGTTGGGGGAGGGGGGTAAATAATTATTTCACCCTCCATGACCAAAACATCTTTTGGTAAATAGTTGTGACTGAGCACAAAATAGGCTTGGCACTGAAAGGGTTAAATGGTTGAAAAGGTCTTATAGCCTTTTACGGCCAATGGGGCATGAATTTCATATCTACTGTGTCCAGCAACTCGGCATAGGAAGGCGAGAGACACATTCTTAACACGCTTGTCAGACTGTGGGGAGGTTTTGTTGGCTTTAAATATTCGAATCTCTTTCCATTGAAACCTTGTACATTGATAGGGAATCCTTTTTTTGTGTGTAGTGGAAGATGATTGCTAATGTATGTTTTGCCTGACTGCTTGTGTGGGTGGGGGTTTTTTGTTGTTGTTTTGCTGTTGTTGTTGTTGGTGGTTTTTTCTTCTTGATCTCTTTTCCTGTTCATGTGGTGTGCGTTAAAACGTCTATGTGTAATGTTTCTATGCCGCCAGGGGGAACATGAAATAAACTTCCTGCCTTGCCTAAAATAAGAGTAGGCCAACAAGTAGAAAGCCCGGACCATGAAGAGCAGCTGTCACCAGCTGTTTATACTGACCTTCCCTTCAAAGGAACCTAATAGCCATGTAGCCAGGGTTGGCTGCATTCTTCAGGTAAATCGGTCATACTGATTTACCTCCCTTGGAGCATTATTTCTCATCCTTTTTTAGATTTTGAACACATCCTAATATATGGGATTATAAATCTTTTATGTTATTAGAATTCAGTAAGATTATATGTTTTAGTTTTAACAATAATTATCATTACGTCAGAAAGCCTATGATTATTCTAAATTGATGTTTACGTGAAGGAATTTAGGCGCGACCTTCAAAATCTACTCAGTTATACAAAATAACTTCCACCAGTCTCGTCCTGGGCATGACTTTACCTGACACACGACTCTACCACATAATTGTAGCTAAAACCGTCTTTTAATGGAAAGTATTGTAAAGCAAACCATACCAGAACAACAAAAGTTTCTGTTATTGTTGGCATCAACATTCTGATGACTTTAAACGTGCAGCATTGTATAACACTGCACTGACTGTGTTGAACTGAACTTTGCTGTATTGCTTTCTTATCACATCATAATACTCCGTGTGGTATGAGTAGCCAAATTATCTATCACTCGGGACAGTCAGGTTACTAATAGAGAATCCTTCTCACTTCATGAACGTCTTTTTGCTACGTGCAACTCACCATTCCATATTTGTTGTTTGGGTCAATCTGGCGACAGACAACCGCAGCGTCCCTTTCATCGAAATAATAATTGCAGATTCTGCCCCAGGTTTCATTGCTGTTTCTCCTGACCATGACACGCCCTTCATTACTGTTTGGCCCGCCCACCAGGCGCACCTGTATGTCTGCACAAATAGTACATGGCATGGCATTATTTTCGTGTCAAAAACGTAGAATTTGTTTTCCCCGCGTGGAATGATTGAGACAAGAAGTCCAGTGATTTTGTTTGGGTTTTTTTTCCCCATAAGAAGACACAGGGAAACAACTTTTAGCTAATGCGCTGCACAGCGTTTCCCATAACCTTTTTGCGAATGCAAGTATGAAATAAAATTAAACCAATCTTGAAACTGCCTGTTGAGTTTGTTCATATGCTATTGACGGACGGGTGTGTACACACACACAACAACGACGGTGACAACGACAGAAGGTACTGTGACACGTAGGTATTTATCTAAATTATTGGATTAGTTCATTGTCTGCGTCAGATTAATGCTATCAAAGAATTCTAGACCACCCTTTATTTTTCTTGCGTTTTTATTTCTAGTTGACTATCCGGTAGGTCTTTAATAAAATATAAATATAGAAGTGCTTAAAAAAACTAAACATGAAAATACCGACACCGAAAGCAACGAAAAAAAATTACAAAAGAATAACTCTGTGCAGAGGAATGGAAAATGGATTTTTTTCTAGAACCAGAAAAAAATGACAGGAAAGACTGACAGGAGATAAAGAAAACAATGAATAAAAATAGAAAGAAAGGAAGAACAGAGCCAAGACTGAATAAGAAGATAAAAAAAAACCCCTAAAGATGGACAGAGTTGAGGTCATATCAGAAAGAAAAGAATAGAGTGGAGGAAAACAGAAATGAAAGAAAAAGCGAAAAGGAAATAACATAATGAAGAAAAAAAAAGGGGGGGGGGGGAGGAAAGAAATGGTAAAACGCGACAAAATGGTACAACGCAACACAAAGAAAAGAAACAAGGAGGCTGGGTGAGAAAAGGGTTAAACAACAACAATAAAAAGAAGTCACTTCATTTACAAGGTACACAACTTCAAGTCAATACTGCTTATGCTACTGATCATAATTATCAAACTGGACAAACCCGGGGCTTCCTTTTTAATGAAGTGTGTAGGTGTATTCCAGTGCACCTTTTATTTAACTGCGTGCTAGCTGAATCGACTTGAATTTGTATACCTTGTCGTTGGAGAGATTTATTTTTCCGCATTGTTTGAACACAAAGAAACCTGTTAAAAAAAAAAAACAACAAAAAAAAAACCAAACAAACACCAACAAGAAAAGTCGACACGCTATGCACCCATCGACACTTACTGCCAAGATAAACTTGCTGAGACGGAGCCACTCCATAGAACACCAGCAGCAGCACTGTGATTGACCACCGCATCGCTGTCGTCATGGCAAAACACGTCAATTCCAGCAGCACCACCACCACCACCAACAACAACAGCTCGCTCTCTCAGTTTCCTACAGTCCACAAAATCTCGTTCTGGAGACTGGTAGACCTTGACTGCTCACGGGTTCTTTTCCCAGTTTGCCTTTCCTTGCTTTGCTTGGGTCTTTATTTATAGGGGAACTGGGCAAGTAGTACAACGCCCATCCGTCCAAAATGATCGCCAAACACTCACGCCCCTCATTCTGTTCACGTTGAGAACAATAGCGACGACGATGTCTTCTTACGCAACGTGGCACTTGCTTCACCGAGTCCTTGTCTCCTACAACGCACCCACCCGACCAACAATGGAAAGAAAAAAATCCAGAATCCGTGTACACGTGCCGATACTTAGTATATCGCCTGAGAGTGCATAGCTGACCATCGGCTAACGTAAGAATTGTTTGTCAAGTCCGCTCGCGCCGCCAGTCCAGTCAGCAGGCGTTCATTAGCAATGCGAATCGAGAAAATGGCGTTCTTTCTGAAGCATGCTCGTTGCTGTGTCAACCATGTCGGTGACGCAGTTATGCTTGTTCACTACTATTTCAGTGACTCTCGGCATTTTTTGTTTTTTCTTCAAACCAGTCTCAATCCATCGGAAATTCTTGCACGCTTTTAGTATGAATTTAGGGGAGGGGGGGGAATAAACGACAGCACAGTTTTTGATAAACACAAAAATAATGGTAACTGTGTAGCACTTAGAGCGTAGCATCATCATCATCATTATCATCATTCTTGTTGTTGTTTAACAGAAAAAGAGAATTGTTGACAGATGTAAGTATTACCACAGTTTTCGCAATGTACTAATCATCTGCCTACGTATTTCACTTGATTTTCGTTTACGTCTGCAATGGGCTAAAACAATAAACAAAAACTAAACCAACAAACTCTTAAACACACAAATTGTTTATCATAAAGAGGCGTGCGCTCGCGTACGCACATATACACATGCAAACGCGCATGTACACCCATACGCGCGCGCGCGGTCACACACACACACACACACACACACACACAAAGAGGGAAGGGGGTGAGGGGTGAAGAGTCATAACTGACCCGGCCAATTGCAAAAATGTTTATATTCTTCTCTTTGACAACGACCTAATCCATGAAGACCTGTCTGTTTCCGTAAAAATCATTCTTGTCATACAGCCCTCATACAACTCACTGACAGTCTTCTACATAACATTACTAGTAGGCCTCCTTCGGTCATGGCTGACCATGGATAGAGTATATCCGACCTAACTTCTAATTGGGCTGTCTGCTTGGACCAAGCAGCGTTGCCTGTGACTGTAGAGACCGATGCGAGAGAGACAGTCTCTGTCGCAGCGATCACATATGTGAGCTGATGCTGGTCTGTCGGCTGCCGTCCCTTTTCTGCGAGCTCGCTTTTCTGCTGCAGCAGCTGACAGTTTGTCCTCATCAATCCGTAGCTGATTCTTGAGAGTGCTTCTCCATCTGTTGCGGTCATCTGCAAGGTCCTCCCAGGACTCAGTGTTGATCTCAAGTGCCTTCATGTCACGTTTGCAAACGTCTTTGTATCTCAGCTGTGGGCGGCCGATGCTTCTCTGCCCCGAGGCGAGCTCTCCATAAAGGGTGTCTTTTAGGATGCGACCATCTTCCATGCGGCGAACGTGGCCCAGCCAGCGCAGCCGACGCTGTCTCAGCATGGTATACATGGCCGGGAGGCCAGCGCGAGTCAGGACTTCGGTGTTTGTCACCTTGTCTTGCCAGGAGATGCCGAGTATGCGCCGTAGGAGAGGTTGTCTGTGATAGTGGACCCAAGGTAAGTGAATTGATGGATGGCTTCAAACTCGTAGTCATCAACGGTAATGGCTGGTGGAGATGGCGTGTCTTGGCCTAGGACATTTGTCTTCTTGAGACTGATGGTCAGACCGAAATTTTTGCAGGCCTGGGAGAAGCGGTCCATTAGTGACTGCAAGTCCCGCTGGGTGTGGGTCACAACTGCGGCATCGTCAGCAAAGAGCATGTCTCTAATGAGGGCTTCGCGGACTTTTGTCCTTGCTCTGAGGCGGGCAAGATTGAAGAGCCTGCCATCTGATCTGGTCCGCAAGTAGATCCCTTCTTGCGCTGTGCTGAACACACACACACACACACACACACACACATACAACTCACTGACAGTCTTCTACATAACATAAATGAAAATAAATTCACAGGTCTCCTTTTCACACACACACACACACACACACAAGTTTCAAGGTTTAATTATCCTTTCACTCCTATTGGAGTATGGAGGATTACTGCAAAATAATCTTTTCGTGCCCAGAACAAACATTTCCAAATACACAACAATGTCACATAAAAGTTGAGAAAACACAAATGTCTTTTAACTCCAAAAGTATAACTGGGCAACATTTGCAAATCAAATCATCTTACTTACAGCTAAAATGACTTTTTTTTTTCTCCTTTGAGCATATTACAAAAAATAAAAACCGATTTTGGAGACAAATATTTTTTAAGAACATATCTATTTCGTAACTGATCATAATTGGGACATTCCATTATAAAATGAAACTCATCACCAATCACAGACATGTTACAAACCTGACAAAGCCGTAACTCTCGTGGTATGCCTTTGTGTCTCCCTGTTTCTATTTCCAGCTTGTGATTACTACTTCGAAATCTGAAGAAGCTGATAACATAATTATCAGGCATTTGACATATATTTTTCTCTACCAAATCCACTTTTGAAATTTCGATAAAACAAACATTGACTACTCGCCTCTAGAGCATGTCTCCATAGATTTTGAAAACTATCTCTCAAAGCAATGTTGACATTCTTGCAGAAAGATTCCCTCTCCAAGAAGAATTGACCATCCCAAACACAGTCATACCCTGCTTCTATTCAAATTTGTCTGATACAACTCATCCATTTTGAAGAATAAATACCATGTCGATATAAGTCAAGTAATATCAAATATATTTTCCCAGAATATTTTCTGTGTTTGAAATCACTAAGCTGGTCCAAAATCGAACTAATCTTATTTTCACTAACACACTAATTGGATAAATACCAGTTTCTCCATAAACAATTTGGGTCATAGTATTTCTGTTCAGTTTTAACAAGCGTTTCAAAAATTTTAATTCTAATTTTTCAAGTATATCTACATTTTCATAACCCCATATTTCTGCACCATACAACAAAATAGGAACAATCATAGACTGGTACATGTCCAAAATGATATGTAAAGGTAAATCTTCACACACACACACACACACACACACACAAAACAAAAAAACAAACACGTACGTGAGCATGAAATGCTAATGACCAATCGCATGCTGAATAACCATGCATGAGGTCACGCCCACTTCACGTTGAGCAGCGGAGAGAACAAAAAGAGAGATGGGCGTGGCACTGTGGTGTCCTACAATCACTGAGCTGAAGACTGTCCAGCTAGATGTATGTATACAATGCATGACACAACTCATGTGTAGAGTATCGATGTTTCTCTGTCTCCCTCTGTGTGTGTGTGTGTGTGTGTGTGTGTGTGTGTGTGTGAGCGATAGAGAGAGAGAGAGAGAGAGAGAGAGTGTGTGTGTGTGTGAATTCACGCGCGCAGGCGCCGTCAGGATTTGCATACAATCGGGGGCGTTATTCCAGCCATTGTGAGCAAAGAACGTGCAAAGTGGTTGATCATAGCAAAGATGGTTGAGAGTTCAGGGTACGTTTTCTATGTCAAAGACTGATCCGGGTAGAGAAGGGGGTGGAGATTAAAGAATGGTGGGGTGGGGGTGGGGATGCGGGTTATGTACAAGTTTCCAAACATCGTTTTTGAGCAATAGGAATTCAAACAACTGAACCACGTAAATCCTGTGGTTACCAATAATCACTGCATCAGAACAATCGTCATTCTGACTATTAATGTAATTATCATCAATTATTGTTTTTGCTTTTCTCACCAACAACCATCGTCATTCTTATTTTCAATGCATGCAGTTACTATGCATTGTTGTTGCTGATGTCACCAACAATCATCGTCGTTCTTAATATCAATGTAGTCATTGAGAATTGTTGTTGCTTATATCACAAACAATTATCGTCGTTCTTATTACCAATGTAGCTATTATCTATTGTTGCTGCTTATATCACCAACAGCCATCGTCACATTCGTCCTAGCAATGTAATCATTAAGAATTGTTGTTGCTGATATCACCACCAAAAGCAAGCTACGGGGAAGTTTGTCACTGAAGAAAAAAAAAATTGGTGGTGCTGAACACCTTTGGAGAGAAGTGTCGTTGATTTCTGTTTAGCTGAAGGCATGATCAGAGCTGGTCGGCCTGTTGGCTGTGCGCCCAACTAGAAAACCAGTGTCCTCGGCTTAGACCCCTTCCATGTCCAGACCAAGATTTTTCTTCTTTTTTTTCTGTCTCTTTTCTTTAACAGTTCCCTTCCCCTCAACCCTACACAAGACCTTGTGTCTGGGTCCTATGTACATATTCGGACCAGAAAAAAGAAACGAGGTCCCATGTGCTACATGCACTAAATGCGCACGCTAAACAAAAAACAAGAAAGAAAGAAAGAAAAAAAACAAAAAAAAACCCCGGCGACGATAAGGTTGTTCCTGGCAAATTCTGTAGAAAAAAAATCTACTATGATGGTTAAATAAAAACACTTGCAGGAAAAAAAAAAATAAAGGAAAGAAGAAAAGAAAAAAAAAAAAAAAAAAGCATGGGTGTTGCAGTGTGGTGACACGCTCGATCTACAAGGGGAGAGCAGCCCGATTTTCACAAGGAGAAATCTACTGTGACAAACAGTAATTCAATACAATATAATAGTTTATATGCAATATTCACAGCACTCTTCTAAGAAGTCTCATTCTTTCCTTGTTGAATGCAAAAGCCAGAAACGGGAAACAACAGTTCTGTAGGCATGAACATTTGGATAATTCCTACTCAGTCCCTTTCCAAGAACTCATAGCAATCTTTTTACAGTCACTTAGAAGCTCAGCATAACATACAGATAAAACACTGTTACGAGAGCACAAAAACATAAATCATGTGTGTGCATCATTGGGAACACACACACACACACACACACACACACACGCACTTACAAGAACCCATGTGCTTTGAGTAATTAAAAAAATATTTATTTCACATTCTCTGCACAAGCACTCTGTTTTGATCATCTCCCAAACCAAAAAATAAAAACAACTGTCAACTTAAAGGAAACGTTTAAAAAACACAACAATTTTCCAGTGACAACAATTTGTGGGAGTTACAAAAACAGTCCCAAACTCCGAGTACAGAACAAGCCCACCCCAAGTGCTGAAAATGGTTATTTGTTGACTCTGTTCCTTGTTCACTTCAATTGACACACATGGAAAATCAGCAAATCAATTCAGTTCTACAACAGGCAAGAACCTCTTAAATGTTTGAAAAATCATGTGGCTATTTTTACAACATTTCAAACACGCAATATGTAGCTTCACAAAGGCAATATATACTGTATGCATTCTCAGTCGAAATAGCAGTTCAACAGCTTCTGCCTGATAAAATAAAACATCATCAACACCAGGCTTGTTAAAGCAAGAAAGAGACAGGCAGACAGTCAGTCAGACAGGCACAGTCAAAGGTAGACAGACAGAAAGACAGAATAGTGTTTACTGTTGTCCACCTTGTTCAGAATGGTATCTAAGTTTGTGTCAACAATTAGGAACACTGAGAACGTCTGTGAACATTATGGTAACAGAACCACACATTACAGTAAAGATTTTTAAAAAAAGAAAGAAATACTCTTGATTACTTCAGAATTGCAAATAATATCAAATACAGTACAGGTATTTCTGTGACCATACCATATAACTTCTGCTTCCGTTTAAAAAAAGAAGAAAAAAGTCAACACTCTCAGCTGTATCATATTCCATACAGAAATACCCCACATTCATAAAAAAGTCTCTTTTGTCATCAGTAAAATGTAACAAAAGATGTAAAAATCAACTCACAATGTGTGAGAGAGACAGAGTTCAAATTTTCAAAGTTCTCTTTCAGCTGTTTTGGTTTCTGATGCAATGCACAAAAATACAAACTGGGTCAAGCCATTGTAAATCTGAGAAGGTTTTTAGAGGATCAGATGAGTAACTTGAGTGGAAAGGTATGAGAGAAAAAAGAAACCCAACCAAACCCACACTGATAAGAAACATTCCAAAAAATTCAATGCGAACAGTTGGAACGAAAAAAATCACAGACAGAAATCTTGATGACAATTAAATACTTAAACTGAAAAGGTGCATTACAAAACCACACAAAAAATGTGCTGACTGGTGTAGCTCAATAAATAGAAGAGAATGCTGCAAAATCTACAAAACAGCAGTAGATATAATAGTGCATAAATACTGCTTTGAAGTATGAAAATGGAGTTGATACAGCAGACCTCAGATTTATTTTGAAAAAAAAAAATTACTGGGAGGATGCTCATTGTGAAAACTGGGAAAGAAGTTTACTACATTTGTTGGTTTGTTAATTCTGCATAAGACAACTGAACTCAATACAGTAATAAATAATTATACACAGGAGGAAGATTACTGGCAAGCTGCTTTTTCCTGAATGAAACTGAAAGACATAAGCAGATTGACCTCATTTGGGTGAACCATACACCAGACACACACCTCCCTTACCCTCAGGATGGCCCAGTACTATGCCAAACAAAGTGATTTGGTTAAAGGTCCAATCACCTCTTACGGATGTAGGGGCAATGAATTCATATCCACCATGTCCAGAACTCAGCATGGGAAGGTCAGGCCCAATGCTCTCCTCCTGCCACTTTTAACCTTCCCCAGCTGAAGTCAGGTACCCACTATCACCTGGGTGGAGTGAGGAAAATTGGAGTGAAGTGACTTTCCTCAAGAACATACAACACCCTGCTGAAACAGGTCATCAAACTCTGATCACTGTTGAAGACTGGATCAGAAATCTGACGCCTAACCATTTCTGTCATGGTGCCCCCATGAGTGATTTGAGGTCAGCCTGAACAGAGTATCATAGAACCCGGAGTAGTCAAGGACACAGACAAGAGCGATTATAACTCAGAATAACTTTCATCTCAGAATCACAAATTTCACGTGAAATTGAAACTGAAGTGAAAACAACAAAGACAAGCATTTAGTTATTAAGAAACAGGTCCAGGAATAAATCAAGTTTGTGAAGCTTATTTTCCACCATAAGGACTAGCAAATTAACAGGCAAAATGAAGAGAAAAAAAGTTCATACCCCCAGCAGTCATAATTATCAAACATACAATGAAACTCAAACACCTCAAAATGTTCAGCATCAATAATGATGTTCACAACAGAAATTTTGTCTGCAAATACAAACCTTTTTGTCATTCAGATGTAATGAAAAAAACAAATGTAATGATCACTCCGAATCAAATATTCAACAAAATAAATCAGTATACTGTCAGATGAGGTAATCTGTAATGTGGAAAGGAATACAACAGTTGCACTTTGGGGGAAAAAAAAGATCCACATCCATGACAGTCATATCATGTAAACTGTCATTTTTGAGTACAAATTATAACAACACTTGAGTAATACTATGACCATAAAATCCCCAACTAAAAATAGACCGTGTAACATGTTATGAGTATGGGGGACTTGCAATAAGGAGTGTGGGAGTAATGCTTCTGACATGGTACAAATGACAGGGTTAAAAACCATTTAAAAAACACACAAAAAGTTGAGTTTTACATGATGAAATTTGTCTCTTTATAAATTCGTTCTACAGACATTGATGATACTGAATGGAAATAATTAACATCACAACTGAAAAATGCGTAAGCATAACATAAAACTTTATTTACCTCCAGCTATAGTTCACACATTATGTACACACACACACACACACACAATAATATTTTAAAATAAATAACTCAAGGAACAACTCAACTTAAAAATTATCAACTCATAACTCAGAGATTTTAACAATTCCTATCAAGGATCTAGCCATTCAACAAGAATCCATAAATCTCTGAACCTTGTGAATTCCAATGAGTAAAAGATACGCAGTCAACCGAGCAGACTGGTAATTTCATTGGAATTATTACGAGTCACAATCAGCTCACTGTATGACACAAAAACAGGATCAATCTCAACCTGTCCATCACGGGACAGGGTCATTGTCAAGCAGCTGACACCAAACAGGATGTGAGGGTCAATTTTAGTCAGGTGGCCAAACGGCAGGTCCATTTTAGTAAGTTGATCACACAGCAGGCTTAATATTTAGCAAGTCATCACATAGCACGGTCCAGTGCATTGAACTGACCAACATTAGGCAGGGTCAACTGGCCAACTCTATTCACCAGCCGATCAGGATCAGTTTCAGAAAGTCATTCAAAACGTAGGGTCAAACTTGGTTACCTGACCAGCATGATAATGTCAGGTCTGGGTGAGGGGGTGGGGTGGGGGCTTTGGTGGACGATGACCACAATTAAGTGCTGCAGTGATTCATTATTTACTGTGTCAGTATGACATTTTAAAGTCAAGCGCAGAGTTGAGTTTAACAACATATTGACTGACTACCTCCAGGTCAAGTTGTTCAAGGAGCTTGGTCTTGGATTAAGTCCAAGGAAATCTCCATCTTTTAAGTTGCCTGTTACAATATTTGCTTCAAAGGGAATCTTCATTGTTGGTTGAAGTCCAAGGAAATCTCTATATCTTAAGTTGCCTCATATAACATTTGTCTTCAAAAGACATCTTGTTGGTTCAAGTAAAAAAACAAAAAAAATCTCCATCTTTTAGGTTGCCTGTTAAAATATTTTCTTCAAAGGACATCTACGTTGCTGGCTTAAGTTAAAGGAAATTTCCATCTTTTAAGTTGCCTGTTACAATATTTGCTTCAAAGGACATCTTCATTGTTGGTTTATATCCAAGGAAATCTACATCATTTAAGTTGCTATTTCAATATTTGCTTTGAAGGACATCTTCATTGTTTAAATCATCTGTAAGAATATTTAGATTAACAAAAGTAAGCTTCATTGTTTAAACTGTCTGTAAAAGTATTTGATTTGTAGGGCATCCTCCTTGTTTTAATTGTCTGTAAAATGTAGTGAATTCCAAGGGCATCTTCATTTATAAATTATCTGAAACAATTTCTACTTCAAAGGGAATTTTCATTCTTTATACTGTCTGTAAAACATATAAATTCAATTCAAAGGACATCTTCGTTGTTAAATTGTAAATTCTTCATTAAAAAAAAGCACCTTTGTTTTTCAAGAAAATAGCTAGTCACATTCTGACAAAATCACAACTTGGTACTCCTGTAAACATATCACTCACTCACTCACTACTGACACCACAAGAAGAAAACATTTCCAAATAACATTCAGAAGATGGCTCTTTTGCATGACATTTAAAAATCCCCACAAACCAAAAATAATAAATCAGCAAGTCAACAATCATTTAACAAGAATCCTCCATGAAAACTGGAATTCAAGTACGTGTTTCTTGACCTTGCACATAAAAAAAAAAAATCACAATCACCAAACAATAACAAAATCATGACACGTTAAAAAATGTATTTTTTCTTCTCTTTTCATCCTTCTTACATTATGCCTTATAATATCAATAAAAAAACCCAAACATATTATACCCTGTTACTTTTGATGAGTATGAGAGCAGAATCTATGGGATATGGAGGGGTAGGGGTGCGTAATAACAAATATCATAATGAGTCTCATATCAAGTTCTATATATATATATATGCCTGTCAGAAGAGACAGTTTCAGAAAGAGCAGGGAGGGTAAGGGGGCAAGAAAGGAAATCCTTCAGGAAGTCCTTTATGTTCAACAAAAGCAGGTTCCTCCAAGTAGCGGAACATGTTGTGGTAAGTCTCAGTGCCTAAAATTTGAATTCCCTTTCTAAACAAGCAAGACTGCAAGAAGAGAAGCAAAAGTACATACCCAAAGACTATGAAATACTGAAAAATAGAGTAAAATGTTCTTCCTTTAAAGTATAAGATGACATCACTGAAAAAAAAGAAAAAGAAAAAGAAGCTCTGAGTACTATATCAGACTAAAAACTAAAACCAACCATTTAAGACTGAACAAAAAATTATGGTCAAGTAATCTCAAGGCTCACAAAAAATATTTGTCAGCAGGAGGATCACTAGATAACCAAAACACAAAACTATTGCCTTACTGTAATTATAAGAATAGTAGTTATATTCACTATACTGCTGTAACAACATTGTTATTTTCTGTTTTCACAAGTTTTATATTTATACAAATGCTGAGGACATAAACATTACCGAAGGTATATCTCACTGCTTTCTCCATTTTTGCCAGCACACAACACATCGATTCACATTTTGGACTCTTTGTGATTATTCTGATAATTGACAAGCTTGGCCATTCAAATTACAGATATAGCAATAAAGCCAAGGCGCAATAAAGATGCTGCACATACAACAATAGTATTCATGGAATGACATTGACGATCATTTTTATTTTGGAATAAATTCTAATCATCATGACAATATTGATGGAATGACATTGATGACAATGATTTTCTTGTTAGCAATCTACATGCTCATACAAATTTATTGAAATCAATCTTGTTTATATTTAATGCAACAAACTACATAACACTGATATCAGTTTCTGAAATGACTGTGCAACAGTATTCACAAAAACCATGGTGTGGGGGATGGAATGTAAGTACTTCAAGCAGCAAATTAATAATACTCATATCATATATAAAGATTCATATTTGATATGTTTACAAGCTTGCCATTGATAATAACAATAATTTAAAAAAAAAAAAAAAAAAAAAGAAATCCTGAAGGCACCTGTGCACAAAATGCTGAAGCAATACAGAAAAAATAATTTCAAAAAATCATGTACATTTTAACAGCAGCACCACTATATATATGTGTGTGTGTGTGTGTGTGTGTGTGTGTGTGTGTGTTTGCACCATAATGCATAGCAATCAACCACAGAAATCATCAGGACCAGATCTAATAGACACACTCTACCCATATATACAGTTTGACATCTCACTGGCATCATCGTATTACTGAAAACTGAACTAGCACATTTCAAAGAGCATGTGCTGAAAACTTAGTTCAACTACTATTTTGTTTCAGTGCTTCAAGGTATCTTCTATTTCACAGACGATCTGCTGATACTGTGGGCAGTCTATTAAGTTATCTGTCATTCACTGTGATCTCCTTTTTGTAAAATACCTTTCCCTCCACTGCCTTTGTTCTTGAGCCACAGGTTTCATTTTCATACTGGCAATCTGAGCAATCCTTCAACAAGAGAAAATGATGCACAGTGACAAACGTCAGACGATAAGAAACTGAATTATCACTGACAAAATCACAGCTCTGTGTTAGGTAACACGGTCATTGATTGATGGCTTTGTTACTGAGATGATAATTCCAGTCAAGGACAAGTCAAAATCTGTCTGGACAAGCCAAAGAAAAATATATACAAAAATGGGCAAGCCAAAGAAAATTATTTTTTAAAAAATGAGTGAGCAAGCAAAAGAGAGACAATGAGAGAGAAAGACAGACAGAGAAAGAGAAAAAGAGAGAGAGAAAAGACAGAACAATTAAATTACTTAACCATTTGACTGCTACTAATGAGTATTCTCATCAGTGAAGGACTGTTGCCTGAGATAACATTGTGATTACAAGTCAGAATGTCAAGTCACAATTCTTTGTTTGGATTCCTTTATATGGGTCTTCACATTACTTTTTTTTCTTATTTTTCTGGAACACACATTTATTCAAATAAACCTTATGTTGAAGGACAAAATCATTCTTCATAATGTTTCGAACTTCAGTCCACCAAACACTGTAACATTTTTGTAAAAAAAGATAGTATATCAAATCAAAACAACATTTTTTAAGATTTCTGTCCAGAATTATAACGGCTAATGACAGACAACAAAATCAGGAAAAAAAAACCCACAAAATCAACAACAACCTAAATCAAGAGAGAAATGTTCAGATTATGTTTAAACACAGCCATCTTCTTACTTGTGATATAAATAATGTGAAACAAAAGTCCTTTTTTTTTGCAAAATGAGTAATCAAGACAATACAGTAACTGTGACTACCATTTAATCAGACTTTGGACAATATCTGCTGCTTTAATGTGTAAATCAGGGTGAGATTTACATATATATAAATTGAAACTATATGTATATAAGAGGGTATGAATACTGGAATCGATGTGCTGTGTAAAAAGTGCCAGTTCATGAACGCAGCTCTAAATAACATGACGGCCAATATGTCACATATAAAAAAAAAACCCAAAAAACAACCGACCTTTATGAAGTTTTACAATAAAAATCAATGTGTTACGTAAAAAGGAAATGTGGAAACAGCTGTGAAGATGAACCTAAAGTGCTGAGCAGAAAAACTCACAACACTGGCACAGTTATGACTAAGTAATAACATGGCAATGTGGACCACTCCTTCCCGATGTCAGGCATCTCTTATGGCCATCAACAACAGCTGCTACTTAACTCACTCCAGATGAATAGTTTTCTGCCTTGCTTTTCCCCTGCAGACAACCCATTTGTTAGGGTCAGGAAAAAAATCACAAAAAATACAAAACACAAAGTAAATGAATGAAACTCCCTGTACTTGACCCACTGACCCCTCTTCTAACTTCGTGTGTACGCCCACCCCCCTCCCTCTCTTCACAGCCCTCAAAAGCTGAGTCATTGTCAGTACCTTCTTGCTGGTAGCTTTCTTCACTGCTGATACTTTATTCAACATCATCATCTCATCGACGTCGAAACCTTCAGTTTGAAACATTTAAAGCAGTAAAAAGCAGCTTTTGTGATCTAGTTTGCTCCAAAAATTTCCACTTGTATTGCCTGCAACACCATTTTTGATACTTAAGCAGATTAGCTTGTCATGTGGGATACCAAGGTCAATGGCTGGTCAGCGAGTGTATGGTCACGGAAACCTCACGAAGAAACTTTCCATTCTACCCTTGACATGTTCGCAATGCCCAGTGTAGCTGTGATTTTTATGCTACCCCAATTGTCGAAACCGCTATAATGTTCCGTCATACAGAACACTACCTTACGTCAGGAACGGTATAGCGTTCCATTGTTTGGAAAGAGTTAAAACAAAAGGATAGAAGTTAAAGATTCAAAAGCCTTTTACGGTCATCATATCCAATGTGTCCTGGGGACCAGTCCTCTCCATCAGCCGTTTTAACCTACCCCCCACCAGTAAGCCACCCATTCACACCTGGGTGGAGTGAGAAAAATCAGAGTGGAGTGCCTTTTTCCAAGGACACCATACCATGCCAAATGGGGCCTCAAATCCTGAACTGTAATGAACACTGGATCAGAAGTCCAACCCCTAACGGACTCTTGTCACGGCACCTCAAAAAAACATATCCAGAACACCAATCAAAACATCAGACTTGCTCTTATACTTTTTCAGTAACTATCATCTCTCTTTTGTGAGAAGATGAGAAGATTTTTCCATTAAATTACAGTTACCAAATACTATTTGTGATGAATTCAAAACCTGTTTCAGTGATCCTTTTTATCCTCAATATAAGCAATATTCCTCTTCAAGTTTTAGCTTTTAATGACACTATACAGGCTTCTCCTTTGGATCTATACTTGAATAATAATAATGCAGATTGAAACTCACATTATTATTATCAAAATAATGAATGATGGTTTTTGAGTTAATATACATACTACTCTTCACACCCTACATGCTGTTTCAAAACTGCCAAGAACCCAGCACATGGTAAGAATAAGCAAATTTGTTTTCAAATTCCAGTCAATTGTGAGATTCTTTCTAAAAAAAAGAAACAAAACAATTTTAAAGCTGATTTGATGCCTTTGTTCTTTTACTTATCTATCTATTGTTAAACAAACAATCTTATCAATCTACATCTCAAACATTATTTCAATTTAAAACAATGAAGACAGCAAAATATACTGAAAATAGTTGCATAAATTTCTAATTTTGAAAATAATGAAAACAGCGTATCATATTGAAAATAATGGCATGCACAACATGGAGTTAAAGAGAAATAAAACAAAAGAAAAGATGTTTGGGGGTAACAATACAAGTGCTGGCTCATTGTAATGAAAATTACGATTCCTCCTCAAAGACATAAATCACCAATGCCTTGTCCCTGCAGGTTACTCATTTATAAATGTTCATAATATTGCTCAGGAATGCAACAAACTGAGAATGAACTCAACAAGGATATGTACACATGCCATACAATATTCTGCAACATTTATCCATGTCACCTAAAACAAATCTGCACAAGCATCTAGAAGCTCTGTAGAGCAGGTTTTTGAAACAGCCCATTTGATTTCTCTGATAAAATGTCTCAACAGAAAATTGTATCACTTATATCATAATACATTCTGGCAGAACAGTTATGATTACAAAACCTGAACTCAGTTCTGATTTAATATGTCCGTGTAAAGCTGATTTTTCATTTTGATTTTCGTCCAGGTTTGACTCCACATAAAACCTACTTCATTTTGATTTTCTATATGTACGACTCCACATTAAACATTCCTCATTCTGATTTTTATCAATGACACAGTCCCAGCTCATTCTTGTACCAAGCATAACACTTTTTAGGTGGGTTGATCCCAAAACCGAACTGATTATGTCACTCCAAGTTGTATATTTCTGGACAAATAATCCATTTTTCCATGAGTTCTGGTTTCCATTTATACCCTCCACATCTAAGAACATTGTCTTGAAGATTCACAGTAACATAATAAACAATATAAGGCACATACTGTCTGTATACCCTTCTCAAAACTGTTATATGTGCAACATTTTAAAAGAGAAAAAAACAATAATCTTGCAGGGTATATCTGAAGTGTGACAATCAAAAGATATCTCTGTTCTCATATAGGTTATATTTACAATGAGAATCCAAGGATATCTCAGTTCACACTGGTATTTGACAATCAAAGGATATCTCAGTTCACACTGGTATTTGACAATCAAAGGATATCTCAGTTCTCACTGGTATTTGACAATCAAAGGATATTTCAGTTCTCATGGGTATTTGACAATCAAAGGATATTTCAGTTCTCACTGGTATCTGACAATCAAAGGATATCTCAGTTCTCACTGGTATTTGACAATCAAAGGATATCTCAGTTCTCACTGGTATCTGACAATCAAAGGATATCTCAGTTCTCACTGGTGTTTGACAATCAAAGGATATTTCAGTTCTCACTGGTATTTGACAATCAAAGGATATCTCAGTTCTCACTGGTATTTGACAATCAAAGGATATCTCTGCTCTCATTCACTTATGTCTAGAATGTGACTATGAAAGGATACTTCTGTTCTCATACTTGTATATTTGCAGTGTGACAATGAGAAGCATACCTCTGCTCTCATACTGGCATGTTTGCAGTGACAATCAAACAACACATCTGCTCTCAAAAACCAGTACGTCTGCAGTGACAACACCCACAGCATGCAGACAGTACACCCACCTACACCTTGTTCGAATCCGCCGAAGACGCAGGGCAGCTGTTCTTCCTGTAACGCTTCAGGTTAAAGCGACCGATTTGTACCGGACCTTGGCCACTCTCTTCCGTCAACGGTTCCAGTCCAGCCTTCTTCTCCTGGCCCTCAGCAAAGTCTGGGATCTGCTGCGTGAGGCGAAGAGGGCTGCCGGAATAGGTGGCACAGTTACTGGTGGGGAAGGGGGAAGCACTGAGCATGGCAGAGTTGAGGCCGCTGAAGCTGTTGGAGCGATGGAGCGGCAGTTTGGGTCGGTTGGGTTTGGCTGTCATGCTGCTCGGCTGGATCACGTAGCTGTCATGACCAGGTCAGTATTGTTTTCTTTAGTGGATTGGGTATTGGTGTGGTGTGGTGTGGTGTGGTGTGGTGTGGTGTGTGTGGTGTGGAGTGGAGTGGTGTGGTGTGGTGTGGTGAGGTTTGGTGTGTGGTGTGGTGAGGTGTGGTCTGATGTGGTGTGGTGTGGTGAGGTGGTGTGTGTGGTGTGGAGTGGTGTGGTGTAGTGTAGTGTCAAGTAGTTGTAGTGTAGTGTGGTGCAGTGTAGCATAGTGCATTGTTATGTTGAAAAGTACACTGTCACAATGCATTGTCGTGGAGTGTGCAGATGTGCATTTGTGAGTGTGTATGTTTGTGTGTCTATGAGAGACACAGATGGAGAGTGTGTGACTTGAATGCAAGTGTCTAAATATGTGTGTGTGTGTGTGTGTGTGTGTGTGTGTGTGTGTGTGTGTGTGTGCATTAATGTTCCATAAGTATGTATAAAAATGTAAAAGTGTACAAGTGTATGTATGGATACAGGCAAACTAATTATTCATAAGCATATATAAAAATAAAAAAAACATTGTTAGAAACAAGATAACGAGATAATAAGAATCTATTTTTCTGAAAACATTTAAGGCTGGGCAAAATATTATAATTACTTCTTTGTTTTACAAAGTATTCTAAAACAGGCTGTACTAAAATCCCCATTGAACTGACAACAATCAGATATAGATTTCAAGCGTTTCATTTCACAAGGAGCTGACTGAATGAAAAGTCTGATCCAAAACTCACATGATGTCACCCATTTTCAGCTTGCGCTTTGGAGAAGGGTTGGCAATGACATAGGAGATCGCGTTTGGAACCTTCTTCACTTCCGCTGGAAAATAACAAAAACAACAAAATAATGCGCTTCTATTTTCAAATGTTTGTGCACAGGATTTCTTGAGAACAACTTCCACCACTCATGACTCTCTGTGAATGATTCACTCTTTGCAACGACAAAAATTTGTTAGTGACTTACAAAATATCTCACACTGTAATTTACTTCTGCATAATTTTTTTCGCTCCACTCTGACTACTGACCATGCTCTGGAACAACTTTTAATAAAAACTTGATGATACAAGGACCAGTTTTTATGTACTCCAGACACATGGTGCTTAAAAAACAACACCACACAAATACAAACAATGACAGTAACAACACCCACACACACACACTCACTCACACACACACACACACACACACACACACACACACACACACACACACACACACACACACACACACAAAATCAGCAACCTTACCTATTATATTCAACGCATACTGTCTGTCTTCCTGACAAACTTGCAGTAATCACCAGCTACGGACAGACAACCATACATACTCACACAGACACAAACAAGCACAAAATCAGCAATACCATCCATGATATTCACCACACATTGTCTTCCTGACAAACTCACAGTAATAGCCAGCCAAGGACAGACACCCCCCCCCCCTCCAAAACCCCCACCCCCACAAATACACACACAAATCAGCAACACCATACATCATTTACCACACACTGTCCCATCTTCCTGACACAACTCACAGTAGTCATCAGCCATGGACAAGGTCTTCATTCTGTTCTGCACCAGGCCCTTGACGTCCATCACCTCCATCTTCCTGAAGGCCTGGAAAGGACTGGTCGGCCCAGAGGAGTTGCTCGCTGTCAGCTGCACCAACACACATCAGCTTTTATGTCAAATCAAATCAAATCATGTTGTTTAGTGCCCAGCAAACCACAAAGGGGCCATGTCAGGGTTGTTTCAATACATCCAAGTCATGTTTCTTAGTGCCCAGCTTCTTCAGTAACAACACACACATGCAGTGGAGTGATGGCCTAAAGGTAACGTGTCTGCTTGGGAATCGAGAGAATCTGAGCACACTGGTTCAAATCATGGCTCAGCTGCTGATATTTTCTCCCCCTCCACTAGACCTTGAGTGGTGGTCTGGACGCTAGTCATTTGGATGAGACGATAAACCGAGGTCCCATGTGCAGCATGCACTTTGCGCACATAGAAGAACCCATGGCAACAAAAAGGTTGTTCCTGGCAAAATTCTGTAGAAAAATCCACTTCAATAGGAAAAACAAATAAAACTGCACGCAGGAATAATAATTAAAAAAAAAAAGGTGGCACTCTCAGTGTAGCGACCGCACTCTCCATGGGGAGAGCAGCCCGAATTTCACACAGAGAAATCTGTTGTAACAAAAACAAAACAAAAAAAAAAAAAACCAAACACAAAATACAAGTCTTCTTCTTCAGCGTTCCAAGTTTAGTGCCAAGCAAACCACAAACGTCCCATGTCAGGGTTGTCTCAATACATCCAAATCATGTTAGTTAGTGCCAAGCAAACCACAAATGTCCCATGTCAGGGTTGTCTCACAACATCCAAATCATGTTGCTTAGTGCCCAGCAAACCACAAATGTCCCGTCCCATGTCAGGGTTGTCTCAATACATCCAAATCATGTTAGTTAGTGCCAAGCAAACCACAAATGTCCCATGTCAGGGTTGTCTCAATACATCCAAATCATGTTAGTTAGTGCCAAGCAAACCACAAATGTCCCATGTCAGGGTTGTCTCACAACATCCAAATCATGTTGCTTAGTGCCCAGCAAACCACAAATGGGGGCCAATTCAAGGCTGAATACCCATCAGCTCTTAAAGCCAGTGGAACTCAAGAACTCAAATATTTAAATAAACAACGGCCTTGGGCCACAATACAAAGGGCTGGGTGGGAAACAAAAGGTGAGGGAGTGTCAACAAGATGGGAATGGGATTTGCCTGCTTAAAGATTCCAAGACATTGCTGCAAACATGTTTATAATATTGTGGAAGTAATGTGGAAACTACTGTAACTGCATCTGTAACATTACATAATTACCTATATCGATTTTATTTCATTGTTATCATAGTCAACACATGTATGACAGTACAAATAAATGATTTTGACTGATACAATACATAAACTGTTTAAACATGCGATCGATGTATCCTAACAAACAACTGCAGCTGACTGACACTTTCCATTCCAAAATGAAAAGAAATACTAATTGTAACTGAGGATACTGATTTTCATTTTTCTCTTTATTTTCATTAAACTTCTGCCGTGCTCTTTCGCTCAACGTTGTACACATCTCACCGTTCGTTTGATCTTTTTCTTGCCCTTCTTCTTTTCATCAGCTTCCACGTTCTTGTCGCCACAGTTCAGCTCTGTGTGGTACAAAGCAAAGGGAATCTCCCCTGACGAGTGGCACAGCATCTTGTACATGTGGCCGAACGTCGGGTACTGTTTGGTCATGCCCTTGGTTACCCGAATCTGTTGTTGAAAAGCCACATTTGGCATCATAATTTATATGCACTTTGCCACTTCAATCTGTTGAAAAAGGATGTTGTGCATCATATCTGCATGTTCAGCATCATAACTGACAAACACTTGGTCACCAAAATCAAATTAAAAACTACATTTAAGTCATAACTGGTACACTTGATCACCCGAATGTGTTGAAATACTACAACCAGCATTGTAATAGAAATGCACTTTTTTCCCTATACATTCTATAAATGAACGTAGACAACACAGAGGGACACACCCACACAGATTTACAATGGACAGGTGACAGAATGAACACTTCCACACAGACATACTTTTTTTATAAACATTTTTCATTTTGTTAATACAAACAGAAGAAAGAGAGAAAAAAAAACAACACATACAGAGAAAAAAATCCCCCAAACCACACTTTTTTTTTTAACTGGACCAACAAGAACAAAATCAATTTACAAAAATTACACTTGAATGGTAAGTCTATCATTTCCAATTTCCCCGCCTTCACTATACACACCAAGTTCTACGTATGCCTGTCGAACTTTCAGTTCGCTGAATGTCACGTTTGCACATGTATACATAAATCTTTTAAACAGATGGACTTACACTGGACAGGTGACCTGATCCTTCCTCAGCATCAATGCCCAACAGCAGTCGCACAAACGTAATGAGGTAACCCTTCACAAAGGTCTGAAATAAAAACAAAAAAAACACATACACACAGATCAGTTAATGATGGAAGCTGTCTGCACATTCTCACTGCAGTGTGCATATGCATGTGTGTGTGTTTGTGCAAGTGTGTATGTGTGCTTTGTGTCCAACTCGCCTGTTATTCTATAGGTCTTTGAGAGGTTTGAAAGGTTTAAATGTGTTCTTCCTCTTCTGCTTCTTCTTCCTTTCCCTCTAAGGAGTAGTAGTAGTAGAAGTAGTACATTTACCTAAATATGTCACTCCAATTTTTCACTGAAAACAAACTGCACAAGACATATAACAAAATGAACCAAGCCACTGCCTAGAAAGGGTCAGTTTTTACCTTCTTTGGTCTTCCACCCAAGTAAACAGATAAAACAGACTGAAGGTTAACCTGCCTGCTATGGTATCATGTTCATTTCTTGGCACAAGTTCAATCACCCTCCCAAACACCCCCTCCCCCTCCCCCTGGATACAGACACTCGCTACCTTCCGAATCCCTCCAGCCTTGTTCAGTGGTTCATGTCACCATTGTTCATGTAGCTTCTCTCTCACCTGATAGTATCACGTTCCATTCTTGGCAGAAGTCTAACCACCCTCCCAAACACCCAACTCTCCCCTCCACCCCCTTACACACACACACACACACACACACTCCCTGCCCTCCAAATCCCTCCTTCATATTTCAGTGTTTTACATCACCACAGTACAGGTGTTTCCCTCTCACCTGATAGAGCAGCGTGTCCAGCATACTGGCGCTGAAGACCTGCCCCGCAGCGAAGGGCAGACGGAAGATGTGGCTCAGGTTGGAGTTCATTGTGGCCTTCAGTTTCTGCAACACCACAGATAGCATTCAGTACAGGATACAGTGTGAAACTCTGTGTGTGTGTGTGTGTGTGTGTGTGTGTGTGTGTGTGTGTTTGAGGGTGTGTGTGTGTGTTTTGAGGGAAAGGAGGTTCTTTTCTTTTTTTGTTTTTTGGTGTGTGTTTTTTTGTGTGTGTGAGTGTATGTCATTCGGATAAGACGATAAACTGAGGTCCCAAGCGCAGCATGCATTTAGCAAATTAATGCTAAAAAAAAAAAAAAAAAGCAACAAAATGGCTGCCCCTTTCCAAAATTTTGTAATGCATTCCACTTTGGTCAGACAACATATGTATCTGCAGACAGAAAAAAGAGAAAAGCTGGTGCTGCATTGAGGCCACACACTGTCACAGCACCTCACATTTCATACAAAGAAATCTGTTGTGACAAAAAAGTAATACAATTCAACGCAATGCAATACAATGCAATACGACATCAGCATTTGTTACATGGAACAATGATGTACAAACATTTGTTTGATGATATATTTCATGCTGTGTCTATACCATTTTTCTTTTTCTTTTTTTAACATCTATCTATGAGTTACCTGTTTAGGGCAGAGAAGTTTCTAACCTGTTCTAGGCGGGAGATTTTGTGGCAGTAGACATCCTGAGCAGAGAACTGCATGAACCTCATGTTGGATGCCTGGCTCAGCTCTGTGATGATGTTGGCATTGGGAAACAGCCTGTGACACAAACCAAATCCATCACATGATTGTTACAATATATTTCTCTGTGTGAAATCTGGGCTGCCCTCCTCAGGGAGAGCACATCGCTACACTGAGCACCACCCTATTAGCAGATGAGGGTCTTAACCATTCTGCCACCTTAGGTCAGCCAGATTTTACCCTGAGGTAAAAACCAGTGTGTGTACAAAGAGGCTGCTGAACCAGGTATATACGCTAGTATCAAATACAGTGCACGCCCAAGTCTCCCCTTTGTATACCAGATGGACCCCCACATCCACAGACATCCAGGACTCAACCCTTTGAACAATGCGACCTTCACTGAACCAAGACCTGAACAACTTGATCTTCAGGGCAACAGCAAACAGGTCATTAAACTCCACTTGAACAGTTATGCCTGCATTTTCTGTACACTGAGTAACTCCACTTGAACAGCATGCCTGCATTTTTTGTGCACAGACCTGAAGATGGTCTGCACAGTGATGATGGTCTCCGAGTCGACCAGGGTCTCCTCAGCATTGGTCTTACTGAGGCTGTCCTTGTCCCGGGGCTCTCTGTTGACCACCACCAGGTGGCTGGCCTTGTTGATCCCTGCCCTCAGCAGGTCGTCCAGGCTGAAACACACAGTGCGTGCTGGGGGAGACGTCTGTATCACATGGAATACAATGATATCTTTGCTGGGGAAGACGTTTATATCACATGGAATACAACAATACTACCTTTGCTGGGGGAGACATCTGTATCACATGGGATACAACAATGTTATCTTTGCTGGGGGAGACGTCTGTATCACATGGGATACAACAATGTTATCTTTGCTGGGGGAGACATCTGTATCACATGGGATACAACAATGTTATCTTTGCTGGGGGAGACGTCTGTTATCACATGGGATACAACAATGTTATCTTTGCTGGGGGAGACATCTATATCACATGGGATACAACAATGTTATCTTTGCTGGGGGAGACGTCTGTTATCACATGGGATACAACAATGCTATCTTTGCTGGGGGAGACATTTATATCACATGGGATACAACAATGCTATCTTTGCTAGGGGAGACATTTATGTCACATGGGATACAACAATGCTATCTTTGCTGGGGGAGACATTGGGATGATATCTTTGCTGTGGGAGACATTTATATCACATGGGATACAACAATGCTATCTTTGCTGGGGAAGACATCTGTATCACATGGGATACCACAATGATATCTTTGCTAGGGGAGACACTGGGATGGTATCTTTGCTGGAGGAGATGCTTATTGAACTTGTGATACGACAATGATATCTTTGCTGCGGGAGACGTTCATATCACATGGGATACAACAATGACATCTTTGCTGGGGGAGACATTTATATCACATGGGATACAACAATATCTTTGCTGTGGGAGACAGTGTGATGATATCTTTGCTGGGGAAGACATTTATATCGCATGGGATACAACAATATGTTTGCCAGGGAAGACATTCAGATGACATCGTTGCTGGGGAAGACATTTAAAGAACTTGTGGTACAACAATGCTATCTTTACAAGAGGAGACGCTTTTATCACATGGTGATATAACAACGATTGCTGGCGACACATTTATAGAACTTGTGATACAGCAATGATATCTTTGCTGTGGGAGACATTCACAGAACTTGTGAAACAACAATAATATCTTTGCTGGGGGAAACATTCTTATCACATGGGATACAATAATGCTATCTTTGCTGGGGGAGATGTTCATAGAACTTCTGATCCAACAATGATATTGTTGCCAGGGGAGACATTCATAGAACTTGGGATACAACAATGTTTTCTTTGCTGGAGGAAATGTTTATAGGACTTGTGATATAACAGTGCTAATTCTGTGACATGTAACAGAACAAAACTATCTCTGACATGTAATGGAAGAAGCATTTCATGTATCAAAAGTGATATTTTCATGCTGTTACCACCTACAATGATAAATGATTGAATGCTGATCAAGACATATGTGTGTCATAAAATAAATCATCTGCAACACTATATGTCTTTCTTCTTTGTGGCTGCTAGAGCAGGAAACACTTTCTTTTTCTTGATTCAAGACATCTATTCATAATCTAAAGGAAACAATATCAAGTACAACAAAACTAACATGCAAAGAAAACAGACAAAAGAAGATGATAAAATATTCTTTGAAGGAATTTCCATAATCAACATTTTTTTTTAATCCTTTTGTTCATGGACTTTTATTTATTTCTTCCATCAAATCTTAATCTGCCATTACTGATAGATCCTATTATTCCTAGTTCAGGCTGCAATTGTTTGAGAGCAGTACCTTTAATCACACTAACACTCTGTTAGTAGATGTTAAACCGATGAGCACACCTCTGATGAGAAAAAAAAAGTGAAAGGCAAAGAAAAGCTGTCTTCACTGACAGCAGAATCTTATCAAATAATTTTTGTTCTTCCTTCACAAACACACACACACACACACAAACATCTTTCTCTCTTGTTCCTAGATTTTTTCCCAGTCCAGACTCTCACATGATACATATTTCTTTTCTTCGCTATCTCTTCTCTTTGTCCTTTTCAGTCTCTCGGTTTTATCTTCTTTAGCCTCTTCCTTGCAATCTCTCTCAGGAGACATGTTGAGAGATGATGGAGTAACATAAGCAAACTGGCTGAGTAATGTGCAGTATGGAGCATCTCGACTGCCTTGTGTGTAAAATGATGTGGGAGCATCTAAGTAAAACAAAGTCTCTCTTAATGACAACTGTTGTGGTTGTTGTTTTTACCTGGTGATGGAGCCCTTCATCCAGAACACCAGCGGAAACATAGCGATGAAGTCCAAAAATATTGGCTCTGGCCTGTAAAAAAAACAAAAGAAAGAAATGGAAAAGGTCAGCAGATCACCTCACCCATGTTTCACACTAAACAGATTCCCCCCACACCCCTCTCTCTCTCACACACACACACACACATAACAAAGACGCTATACTTGGTATGCCTCCATACCACATGTAGTGTGTGAAAGAAAGATAATGTTAACAGTACAAATATGAACATTTCAAATAAAGCAGTAATAACACACACAACAAAAAAAAACACAAAAAGCACACAAAAAAAAAACAATGCTGCTGGTTGAAAATGAACTTGAACAAATCTGACATTGACATAACATCAGAACAAATGGCAACTGATCATAACAAAATAAAACAAAAATAAGGACAGCAGACATCACTGCAAGACTCACGTGGTTTCCAGCAGGAGGATGATGGCGCTCAGTCCATTGACAGAGATGAAGCTGGAGCGCAGGGGGACGATGAAGTTGTGGAGGCCACTGGTGGGTTTCTGGGCCGCCATGATGATCAGGTGACGATCCCAGCGGTGGTCATTGGCATGGCGGTAGTTGCAGTGCTCACAGGTCTGTGTGTGTAAAAATCAGGGATGAACAACGGCATCACAATGTGGGTGCACTAGGTTTGATCAATACATGAATGATGACTGTTAAACGCTCACTTTAGTACATTAGAAAACTGAAGTACAGAATCAGGCAGGCTACCATCCCTTCACTGACTCTTGTTAGTACATAGACTTATATCAAAGAGTTCATAGACTTCAAAAAAAAAATTCACTCAAATATATAGAAACATGTGTGTGTGTGCATAACTGAAGCCTGACTGAATGACACAAGAAACAAAATATGTGCCTCAAGGCAGCCACCAGTCAGCTCTACCCAGGTAGGCAGCCTGTTGTGCAAATGACTCCATGTTTGTAAAGTGCAGAGTTTTGGTCTCTGACTGAAGATAGGCACTATGGAAGTATGGTAGTCAGTCATGTCCAACTATGACCATCAGCACAGATGAGGAGGCAACTGCTGTCCCAACTATCTGAGCTAGAATTTGATCACAGTGAAGAATATCATGCCAAAGTTACATCCCCACTCTCAGTCAAGATTTTAGGCCAATCAACACTGAGATGGCTCCTAGGGCCAACTAGCCCCCAAGGCTTCAGCACTAAGAGCCAGTGCAATTTGCCTCCTACTTTGAGTGAGAGTCAAAGTCCACAAAAAACCAAGCTGCAAATGACTTTCCATTGTAGTGGATAAAGAATTTGTTAATTCTGCTGGCCTCAGCATTAAGAGCCAATGCAATCTTGCCTTCTACTTTTAAGTGAGTCAAAATTCACAAAATACCAAACTGTAGATTGCAGTGGAGAAACAATTTGCAAACTTATGTCAGTCTCTGCTACATATAACAATCAAGTATATATCTATTCCATGACATGCATGCACACACACATGATATAACTATCCAGCATCAACACATGATATAACTATCAAGTGTCTATCTATTCTATCACATGCATGCACACACACATGATATAACTATCAAGCATCCATCTATTCCATCACATGCATGCACACACACACATGATGTAACTATCAAGCATCTATCTATTCCATCACATGCATGCACACACACACATGATGTAACTATCAAGCATCTATCTATTCCATCACATGCATGCACACACACATGGAGTGAGCCGGACCTGATTCCACTGCAGACAGCAGTGAGGGCGGGGCTCCCTCATGATGTGACAGACAGCTCGGTTCGTCCCAGTGTAGATGGTGACCGGGGGGTGCCCTGTCTTCATCCTGCCAGTAAAGGCACAACCCACACAGGAAACACAGGACTCAGTGCTAGACACTTTTATCATCATCATCATCATCATCCTAATAATCAAAGACTATTATTGTGGTTTTTACAGTTGTCTTTTGTCAAGAGTTTTTTTTGTTTTTGTTTTGCTTTTTTGCTTATTATATCAATGATTCAAACCAAATGCACACAGGCCTGCAAACACACACATATGTGCACCCATACACATATGCACACGCACACACACACACAAGCATAAACAGACAAGAATCATGTACATGCATGCATGCACACAGACATCCTCCCTTCTTAGCTGATACTCACCACACACACACACATGAATGTGCATATATGCACTAAACAATTTCATGCAAAGAAACATGCACACACACGCACACACACACACACACACACACACACACTCACACACACGCATGCACACACACACACAAACTGAATGTGCTATAGGGGACACAGACATAAAACACACAAACATGCTTCATTCATTTGACTAAGAGCCTAGCCCACCATCAAAGACAGTATCAAGGCAAACACAAATGTCTCTGGAAAATGCAGTTTTGGCATGTATGTGCATGCACACACAACCCCCTCCCTACAAATAAAACCCTATCGCCCAACACACACACACACACACGCAGCCCTTTCACCCCACTCCAACACACAGACATATCCCACACAAAACAAACACCTACAGATCTCTCATCTCAGGGAACTGCTGCAGGAGCTTGCCCCTGTTATGGCGGTGGTCCACCTCATCGTACGACCGTTCCGATGCCTTGATCCCTCCCCCTCCTTCTTCCTCTTCCACCGTGTCCAGCTTTGTGTCCATGTAGTTCGCTCCGGCTTCCTGAGATACAAACACACCACCATGTAAGTGGCAGAAAGAGCACACTTGTTTTGAACACCACACTGTAAATATGTCAGCAAAAGCACACTTATTAATAAATCAATCTTTTAAATTGATAACTGTTATAAAGTATGGAGGGAAAAACAAAGTTATTAATCTTTTATTTTGGTTTTTCTTTTTCTTCCTATTTTTTTTATATAAACATTTTGTATTACTGAATTAGAGAGAGAGAAAAAAAACCATGATTAAATTTTTTTGTTTGTTTTTTGTTGTTGTTGTTTTTCTTCTTCATTATATATGATTATATTATATAATGAAGGATATGCACAGTTCTGCTTTCAGTAGGTATCAAGTAATTTGTTGTTGTTTTCCCAAAGAGTTATATTATTATTACTGGTGCTTGAGTCATAGGCATTAAGTCACTGATGGAGAAAAGATGCATACTTGCATGCACACAGACACACACAATTTCAAAACAAAACAAAATTTTAAATACAATCTAACACATAAATATTTTTTTTTACCATATCTGTGCTTCAGGTCTCCGCACTCAGCACTTTCAAGTCTGGCCTTAAAACCCACCTCTTCACAAAATAGCCTCCCTTCCCTGCCTCTTCCTTGTCTTCAGTTTTTTCAGTTTTAGAGTTATGCATGTGTGTAAATGACTGGTGTGAAAGCGCTTAGATTTGTCTCTGCACAAGATTCAGCGCTATATAAATACTAACATTATTATTATTATATAAAAAAGAGGAAGAATAGGATGAAGAAAAAGAAAAGAAAGAAAAAAACAAAAAAGCATCTTTCACCTCAGCCTTCCCAGCATGGCTGAGCATGGGCATCAGTTCCATGTCGGCATCCTCCGTGTTGTTGTTGGAGGAGGAACTTCTCCGACGCTTCTGAAAATGGTGGTGAGCCCCATGAATCTGCTCAAAGATGGTGAGCGGAGGGTGGTGGTGGCGGTCCCCTTCCAGGTTGGTGACTGTGTCGTACGCGCTGGCCTCAAGGTCGGTTCCCGTGTCGTTGGCCACGTTGCCGTATTTCTGGAGCGTTTCTGCCAGCGCTTCTGTGGGAGGGGGGTCAGAGTTGTGGGGTTGATGAGTTTTTGTTTGGATGGTGAGGAAATGAGAAGCTGGGATGTGTGCATGCTTGTGTCTGTGTGTGTGTGTTTGTGTGTGTGAGTGTATGCATGCAATTATAATAATAATGATAAGAAAAACAACAACAGCAATACTACTTCTACTACTACTACCTCTACTACTACTTACATCAATAATAATAACAACATCAGTAATGGTAATAGTAAGAAGAAGAAGAATGATGATAATGATGATGATAATAATAACAATGAGAAGAAACAGAATGATCTTGATTGTAATGATCATAATAATTTTAATAATAATGATTTATTCATGTAATACTTTTAAATATCTCAAAGTGTTGTACAGAAACAAAGCAACAGTATGTTTATGTGAGCTTTAGATCAACTTAGCATGCGAGCATTTGAGATTCGCATTACACTGTTTACACAACATACACTACAAACAAACCTCACATACCAGAGAAAAAAAAGCATTCAAAATTCTATATCGATATGAAAAAGACCAGAAACCCACCCCCAGTACTTACCCATCTTCACGATCCGGTTGGGGGTGCGGGCGATGGCAGCGGGGCTGATTTTGGCGTACTCCTCGCGGGTCACGCTCATGTAGAAGCAGAAGTCCTCCTTCTTCAGGTGGTAGTCCTTGCCCGGGTTCAGCTGCAGCCGGCGTGACATCCCCCCATCCCCGGCCAGCACTGCCAGTAGGCTCACGCCAAACCTGCACCACACAACATGGCAGTGATATCAATGAACAATTTTCTTTGATGCTTATCATCATCATTGTCTTTATCAGTGGCAGTAGTAGGTAGTAGTTGTATAGTAGTAGTAACAGTAGTAGTAGTAGTAGTAGTAGTAGTAGTAGTAGTAGCAGTAGTATCATTATTACTATTATCATCATCATCATCACCATCATAAGGGATTACCACTCTCATTATTATTATCATCATTTACATCATTTATGACATTTATTATTATTTATCATGATTACTATCATAATCATTACTATGATTATTTTGTTGTTGTTGCTGTTAAGATGATGATGATGATAATGTTAATAATTTTCATTAGTAAAAGTGGTGTTGATTTTAGCCCAACCAAACATACAAGGCCATATCTCTGATGAAAACACCATCAATACCAGTCCAAAAGAACCAGAAGAAGGGAAAAAAAGGAAAAGAACACTGGGAACAAGTACAACGTTCATGCACAAAAGCCTAGGATGTGCCTCTGACGTTTACTATTCCTTAAAATTTTTGCCGGAGGATAAAAAGAATAAATGGATTCTCAATGCAAACATAGTCTTACTTTTATATATATATATATATATATATATATATATATATATATATATATATATAAATTATACAATACCAGGCATGCAAAATCAAAACATGCCATCTGCCAGCAGAGTAAGAACGCCCAATTATAAAGTCCAGAAAAAGAACAAAAAAATGTCAAAGCTCCCTCCCTCCTCCCTTCCATTCCCTTTCCTTCCTTCTTTCATTTCCTTTCCTTCCTTCTTTCACTTCATTTTCTTTCTTCCTTCAGCAGCAGTGAAAGCCGCTGTCATGATCTATTTGCTCCAAAAATTTCCACTTCCATAGCCTGCGACACCATTTTCGATATGTATGCAAATTAACTTGTTATGTGGGGTGCTGAACTCAATGGCTTGTCGGCGAGTGTGTTGTTACGGAATCTCACGATGAAACTTTCCATTCGACCCTTGACACGTTCACAATGCCAAGTGTAGCTGTGGTTGTTATGCTACCCCATGAGGAAAACGTGGAAATTTTTAAATTGTCAAAACCACTACAGCGTTACATCGTCCAGAACTGCATCCGACGTCAGGAATGCTACAGCGTTCCATCGTCCAGAGTGAGTTAACCTTCTTTTCTTTCCTTTCTTTCTTCTTTCCTTCCTTCCATCCATCCATCCATTCCCTTCCTTCCCCTCCTGGTCTCACCTCTGATGAGCATCAGCGGAGGCCTCGGGGAAGCTCCATCCCTCGTACTGCTTGAAGAAGACACTCTTGCCCAGCTGGATGTGGTAGATCTCATTACCCGAGTGGTGACCGTATACCTGTTGCCAGTAGTTGGGGGCTATGTCCCCTTCACTGTGGGCACACACAAAAACACATGCCCACGCGCACGCATGCATGCACATATATATGCAGTCCGTGAGCATGGTAATTGTTTGGGGTTTTTTTGTTTTTGTCACTTTTTTGTGTGCTGTTTTGACATAGGTATTGCTAAAAGTATCAACACACATACACAGATACATACATAAGTACATACATATACATACATGCACAGAAAAAACCCAAAAAAAACAAAGGCTATGAAATCTCCTTTTAGGTGTTGCAGAAATAAAGACACAAACAACAGCTCCTCTGCCAAATAAAGACTGTATCATTAAAAAGGACACCGACCTACAAAAATGGTCTATATGCCCTTCATGACAATAACAAAATGATATAAATGTACACAATTGCATCAACTGAAGTGGCAGATACTGACAGCAAAAAAAAACAATGCATAAACAGATTAAAGTAGCATAAAGTGTGAAGCTGAGCATTGAAAGTTTTATTTACCCTATTCCTTTCCAAAGTCCTGTGTGAAGCTGAGCACTTAAAGTTTATTTACCCTATTTCTTTCCAAAGTCCTATATTGTGTTGTCCAAAGCATCAGTATAAACTGACGGAGACTCTTCCCTATATATCATAATAATTGTTATCTGAATGGAAAGACAATTTCTGTGCTTAAAAAACAAATCAATGAATACCACACACAAACATACATGGACATGTGCACACACACACACACACACACAAACTCATACACACAAAGACACATGCATGCACCAGCATGTACAATTAAAGACTTTCCTCATATTCTATTGTCATTGCAAATCAGCATGCTGTTGTATTCAATCTCTCTCTCTCTCTCTCTCTCTCTCTCTTGTACATACACAATTATCACACACACACAAACAACATTATACTGATGTGTGCCAGCCCAACATCTAAACAACATGAACAGTTCTATTCAAAATCTACACAATATCACTTCAGGCAAGCAAGAAAACTATGGGTGTCTGCACTACTTTGTAAAACATCTAACAAATATACAACAGCCATATCAATCCAAAAAAAAAGAGAGAGAAAATCTGATGACACTGACAAATGAGACAAAAAGATTCTGAAAAAAAACCCAGAAAAGATTAAAGCCAAAGGACAAGCTGGCATGCAATCATATTCACTTAGCATACCCCACCCCCCAGGCCCCAACATCCCCTCACCTACATAACACACTCTCACATCACTGATAACATAATTTCCTTGCACCCTAAATTTTACACCTCAAATGAGTAACAGGAGTACAATACATTGATAAAACACATAACAATGAACACAGTGATATGTTTTACAGCAATGTTCCTTATGATCGTCTTCTAGATAAGTGGCTTACTAATGGCATGTTCTGAATATCAACAGTGTCTGTAACATTAAAGCATTAATTCTGAGTGTGGTGTGGGAAGTGTTGAGCAACTGCATAGGTTATCTGTTGTGTGGCTTTGTATGGTGTCTGAATAAGTTTGTGTGTGTGTGTGTGTGTGTGTGTGTGTGTGTGTGTGTGTGTGTGTGTGTGTGTGTTGTGGTGTGTGTGTGTGTGTGTGTGTGTGTGTGTGTGTGTGTGTGTGTGTGTGTGTGTGTGTGAGAGAGAGAGAGAGAGAGTGTGTGTGTGTATGAGTGAGTGAGTGAGTATGTGTGTGTGTGTGTGAAAGAGAGAGAGAGTGTGTCAGTATGTATGCATGTATGAGTGTGCGTGAGAGAGAGAGAGAGAGAGTGTGTGTTGCAACATCAATTTGAACAAATGTAGGCAGCCATATACTAGATGTTAATGAAAATCTTTATATAATTTTTCCATGATCTAATCATCTCAAGTTGCCAAATAAAATCAAAGACAAAGAAGAACGCAAAAGTCTTTTTTTTTTCTTTCTTTCTAAATATCTCCTCAACGTTTCCATACATGTGAAGACATATCTACAATTTTATTCACTGACTGAATGGAAAATGGCAAGAAAACAGACTGTCATCACAAAAAAGAAGCTGTGAGCTAGTGAATCTATCACTGAAGCTCTGCGAGACAAAAACAGGGAATTTTACAGGTGGCATTAATTCTCCTCTTACACCACAAACTACACAACATGGTTATTACTTTGATGTTGGTAATTATCACAATAATAATGACAATCATCATCATCGTCATCATAATTATAATAATCCTAATCTTCATCATAATATTAATCATAATATTCATTGTCATAATTATTAACAATAATAATAAGAAGGGCAATACTAATGATAATGAAGCATAAAAAAAGAGAAAAAAAAACCCAAAAACATAACAACAATAATAACAACAACAACAATAATTACAACAATAATAATAGAATAATAATAAATATAAAAATAATAAATGACTAATAACAACAGTAGCAAAATCAACAATGGTAATCCTATTCCTAATAATAACAACAATAATAACAATAATGTATCTAAACTTTGCAAAAATCTTTCACACACACAAAAATAAAAGTGCTGTCCACACTTATCATGCGTACACATGTGATGCATACTAACATCTCACACTAAAAAAAACACACAACCACCTGAAGTTACTGTGCTGCTTAATATTACTTTGTCATGATTACAAATACAAACAGCTGCCTGACCATTTGCTTTGAAAAATAAAAAAACAACATGATATAAGCACACTCAACCACATTAGTACTAACTTCACAACACAAACATCAACCAACAACCATGCTTGGGAAAACAAAACTGAGACATGAGTGTAAATACCCTGAATGTACTGTCCATGGAATCTGATCAGAAAAGAAAGGTAACAACAACAACAACTGTTACATCAACAGAAACAAACAACTGAATCAAAGAAAGAAAGAAAGAGAGAGAGAAAAAAAAACAGTCGCTGTGTGAAATCATTCATGCCACAAATACCTCAATGGAAAGCACTGTCTCCTGTTGACAATATGTTCAGTGTGAATTAACTAATCTTTTTTTATCTTTAAAGAAAAGGAATGTGTGATGAAAAGATGACTCATCAAGACACTTTATGTTGACTCTTATTCTATTTTAACTTAACTGTGTATATATATATATATACACATGGAGAGAGAGAGAGAGAGAGAGAGAGAGAGAGAGAGAGAGAGAGAGACAGACAGACAGAGGGAGGGAGGGAGGGAGAGAGAGAGAGAGAGAGCGAGAGAGAGAGAGGAGCACAAATGATGCTTCAACAAAATTCTTTACAATTAGTTTTTGAACATATTATAATTTAGCAGCTCTTGAAGAGATCATTCTGGTATGTATGGACTGACTGTGATTCTGGCATTAAAATAAATAAATAAACAAGACATAAAAAAATCACAACAATCCCCTAAAGTGTTGGGTTTTTGGACCCAGATAAACAAAGATAAAGGAGATATGTATACAGAACTTCTGAACAGATAAAGAGGCGCTGTTGATGCATACTGAACTTGAATGAAGAATGATAGAAAGAAAGAAAAAAGGACGTATGCATCTAAACTGCACAAAATGTTTGTAATCATTACCTAATAGCCAAGTGATTAAAGCGTTAAGACTTTCAATCTGAGGGTCCCGGGTTCGAATGTTGGTGACGGCGCCTGGTGGGTGAAGGGTGGAGATTTTTCCGATCTCCCAGGTCAACATATTTGCAGACCTGCTAGTGCCCGAACCCCCTTCATGTGTATACGCAAGCAGAAGATTAAATACGCACGTAACAGATCCTGTAATCCATGTCAGCGTTTGGTGGTTTATGGAAACAAGAACATACCCAGCATGCACACCCCCAAAAGCGGAGTATGGCTGCCTACATGGTGGGGTAAAAACGGTCATACACTTAAAAGCCCACTCGTGTACATACAAGTGAACGTGAGAGTTGCAGCCCACAAACACAGTAGAAGAAGAAGATTACCTCATAAATATATGTGTCCTTTCTTTTTCTTTATAAATTGTGTGTGTACCTGATGAATCTGCTGACAACTGTGCAGAAAGCCACACACACAAAGAGTGAAGTGCACTGTTTCGTTCTCCCTGCTGCTCACCTGCAGTGACATGACTTGAAGATTGACCTTAGCTTACTGGTATTCTTCCTGCTGATCAAAACGCTACATCGTACTACATGATAAGCTGAATCACTGAATCATGGATATGTTCAATCATTGCCTTTGTAATCAACACTTCAGTCCACATTTTCATTACAACTGGATTCATGCTTTGTATTTCAAAAAACAGGACTGGCCATCTGAACGAAGATTGATTGATACATCATTTCTCTACTTCCTTGATGGCTTAACAAAATCTGCTCCACCAGCACATACAAGTGCTATGTAAGCAGTGTCACTTTTTAAATCAAACCACTGATGCATGTTGGAAATCAGCTGGTACATGCTGGAAATTCCTCAACTTTATTCATGAGACAATAAACTAAAAGCCTGTGAGCACTGTGAACCTGACACATATCCTTCTTTCAGGGGAAAGTAAGACTTGCACCCGCACCAAAAAAATTCCACAGGAAAATCTGCTTTGATAGGGCAAATACTTTACTGTGCAATAAAGCATAGCAGAGTCTTTGACATGACGGTGGTGGCTGCCCTTCAATAGGAACCATCAGTAACTGGAGCTGCCTCCCCACTGAAGTTGCAAAGCCTAATACCAAACACTGAAAACCTCCATCTCAAAAGTGAACGCCACCCAAGCTCAATCTCTCTTGGGTTAGTTTCTTTGATGTACACCCTCCCAAAAAGAGGTAATAATTATGGTCAATACCTTGAACAATGGTTACTAACAAGAAGAAGGGGGCATACAAAGATGTCAGTCTTACAATGTCAATGTCTTTCTCAGGGACAGCAGTCAGTCTGAATATGACAGATTATCTTGGGACTACAAAACAATACAACATAGTGCAAAATGACTTTTTTCATGAACTGAAGGGAATGGTTACACCAAACTTTATGATATGTTGCAATATGTACTTATGCACACACATCCTAACAGACCCCTGTACAAGTTTAACTGTTTAAACACACACATTAATTATCAGTTTCTCTGTCACACACACATGTGCGCACACACTAGAGCACATGTATATGCATACCCCGCCCCTCCCAACACACACACACATATATCCACATGCACACACTCATAAACCACACACACACACACAAACACACACCACAACAAACATACCCATAGACACCACACACATTCACTCACACACCCACCACAACACACCCACATACACAAACCACACATACACATACACACACACACACACCAACACAAACACATACAAACACACTCACAGTCCTGTGGAGGTGTGGACCAATAATGCAACCAGGGTAGACAATCCTGGATACAAACAGTTGTTGGCCAACAAAGCGTACTTGAATTCATCTTCACACACCAAGTGTTCTGAAAAACAGTCACCAAGAATCACAGTAATATATAACTTGATACTTGAAAAGTGTTGGGAAAAAAAAAATTACCAATGATAATTCTGATGTCCAGCAAAGTTGATTTCAATGTTTCGAATGAAGTGCCAATCCCTTGTCAACCACTGACAAGTATGCTTAAGTGAAGGGCTGTCACCTCCCTGAGATAACACTGACCTTGCAGGTCAGGGTGTCAATCACCATTCCTTACTTGAACTTCTTCCTGTTGGGACTGCTTCACATTTCTTCAGCAAAACCAAAGGCATCACTGATATATGTACACAAAAAGCAGGAAATGGCACTAAAGCTGCTGCCACACTGTCAGCGTTTGGTTGGTTATGGAAACAAGAACATACCCAGCATGCATGCCCCCGAAAACGGATTATGGCTGCCTACATGGCGGGGTAAACACACAAAACGGTCATACACATAAAATGTTTAATGTCACATGTTTGTCTGAGTGTGTATGTGTGCGTGTTTGAAACCTGATTGAATGACACAGGAAACGAATGATGAGCGCCCAATGGCAGCTGTCAGTCGGCTCTACCCAGGTAGGCAGCCTTGTGCAAATAAACCCGTGTCTGTAAAGCACTTAGCGCTTGGTCTCCGACCGAGGATAGGCGCTATATAAGTATCCATATCAATCAATCTCATTTCACCAATGTTCAGCAGATGAGGGGTTAAAGCAAGTGGTGGCCTCTTCATCCTGGTAGAATATGTCTGGCTAGCTATCCCCAGTTGACACATAAACAACAAACAACACACAAACAAACAAACAAAATGACAACAACAACAAAAAACGAATGACATATTTTCAAGTACCATTTCTCAAACACAGAAGCACACAACCTCTTGTATACTGCAGAAATATAAACCGACTCTTTTCTCCTTCCTGTGTACATCATAACAATATCATAAAGCTTATAATAAATCTCTTTTTACAAATCTCCTTCCATCTAAAAAAGAATCATAAGAATACATTGAATCAGAGTCACTTTTTTTTTTTTAATAAGTTCTTCCATTCTGAGAACATCACACATTTTTTCACAGCAAGCTAACATTCAGTAATTATTCACATACCATTTTCACTATCATTATTATCAACATTATCATCATCAACATTATCACCATCATCGTCATTGTCTATCATAAAAAGCCAGACAAGCATAATGGCAAACCAATAAAGACAGACACACAAACATACCGATATGAAAAACTCTGTAAGAGTCATTGTATGAATGAAAGAATCAATCGTGAATAGAGGTTTGAAAACAAACAAACAAACAAACAAAACTGAACAAGCATACAGACCAGCAAACTTGATGTGCATCTTGTTCTTGGCTTTGAACAGGTGGATGTACTGCTTGCAGTGGGGGGCGTAGTCCTTCACTGCCCAGGACCGTAACACTGTGTGCTGATCCTGGGTCACACACACACACACACAAACACACACAAAACACACAACAGTTACGTTACTAAAGCAGCAGTCTTTAGTTGCATGCTTTGTTTTTACAATGTTAGATTAAATATGTTAAAGCTTCTAGAATCACAACCACCAGTATGTGTGACAGGATATTAAACTCAACTGCTTCCCATTATAAAGGTGTATTTTTAAACAAAATCTGTGTCCGTGCCTTGAGTGTATGCCTTGAAGGGAGGAGGGGAGGCAGACAGTTGGGAAGGGGTAAGGGATATCAGTGGAAAAATGAGTGCAGTAACTTTGGATTTGTGATAAGAAAACTGCAATTGTGTGTGTGTGTGTGTGTGTGTGTGTAATGTGTGTGTGGATGTCAGTGTCTGTGTATGAGTGAATGTGTGTGTAAGTGTGTGTGTACAACCGCGTGTGCTTGCGCACACATGCATGTTTGTGTGCATAAGTTACACAAAACCCCAGAACGTTGGTTACAGATAATAATCATCATTATCATCATTTAACACAGAAAGAAAACCTACAGATCTGTCTGCAATAAGATAACTCCCATCTAAGTTCAGTTCCGTTCAGTTCCTCAAGGAGGCATCACTGCGTTTGGACAAATCTATTTACGATACGCCACATCTTTTATCTTTTAAGCAGACATCTGACCAGCAGCGTAATCAAATGTACTAAGCCAGGCCTGGAGGAATGAAAAAAGTAATAAATATCAATTACAAAAGAATGAATATAGAAATAGATCAAATAAATAAAAGCAGAAATAAACAGATGAATAAATCAAATGAATAAACAAATAAATAAATAAATAAATAAACAAATAAATAAATGAATACAGTAAAATACACCTATCATGCCCACCACGGGGATCACACAGAAAGACAAGACACACTTACAGCTTTCTCTTTGTTGCTGGTCAGACGAGGTGGCAACAGGAAACAGGCCTCCGCTTCACGCAGTCTGAAACAACATGGTTCACGCTTTGAAATCACACAGTCAGAATTCAGTTCCTTTTCTATTCAAAATTAACTTGTGAAAGATTTACACGATTACAGTTTCTACACCTTACACACACACACACACACACACACACACACACACAAAGAACATGAAAAAGCGTGCACACAAACACAAACACACACACACACATGTGCATGCATGCATTTTCAAACCTATGTACAAGCTACGCTCAGGCATCCAACCCCAGTTAATCAAACTGGTTCTTCCACCTTTCAAATAAGTATAAACAAAAGTGGTGAAGGGACATAACTCTTGATAAAGTTCCTGGTGAGATTGATGGCAACTATCTATATTCCTTTGGCCCTTACAAATAAAACCCCTAAGCACATAAGCATAGGAGCTTACAAAACCCACTATAATGGTCAGTTCTGCAGATCACATCACTAAAGAATTGTCTGGACTTGAAATTGAATGAAAGGCACAATAAAAACCAACTGCAAAGTTCACATTATTCAAAGGCAAATTTGTCCAATAATGTACACCTGTTGTGTCTTTGATGGACCCCATGACTGCCAAGTCTCTGTGAAAGTAGGTCAATATCCAAGTACTGAACCACCTTGACAGCAGTGGTAGACAATAAGTGAGGTCATCAGCTGTATCTTAGCACTACAGAGACATGCCCCCTAAACAGTCGGAGTCAAATTTTCTTTACAAACAGCACTTTGTTGTTTTGGGTGGTATTACACAGGAATGCTCATGCTGCTCTATTTGAGAGTGGGCCTTTCAATGACAAGTTGTGTTGTGTTGTGTTGTGCTGTGCTGAGCTGTGTCTTGTTGTGCAGTGCAGTGCAGTGCTGTGCTGTGCTGTGCTGTGCTGAGCTGAGCTGTGTCTTGTTATGCTGTGCTGAGCTGTCTTGTTGTGCTGTGCTGCGCTGTGCTGTGCTGTGCTGTGTCTTGTTGTGCTGTGCAGTGCAGTGCTGTGCTGAGCTAAGCTGTCTTGTTGTGCTGTGCTGTGCTGAGCTAAGCTGTGTCTTGTTGTGCTGTGCTGTGCTGAGCTGAGCTGTGTCTTGTTGTGCAGTGCTGTGCTGTGCTGTGCTGTGCTGAGCTGTGTCTTGTTGTGCTGTGCTGTGCTGAGCTGAGCTGAGCTGTCTTGTTGTGCAGTGCTGTGCTGTGCTGTGCTGTGCTGAGCTGTGTCTCGTTGTGCTGTGCTGAGCTGAGCTGAGCTGAGCTGTCTTGTTATGCAGTGCTGTGCTGTGCTGAGCTGTGTCTTGTTGTGCTGTGCTGTGCTGAGCTGAGCTGAGCTGTGTCTTGTTGTGCAGTGCTGTGCTGAGCTGAGCTGAGCTGTGTCTTGTTGTGCAGTGCTGTGCTGTGCTGTCTTGTTGTGCTGTGCTGTGCTGAGCTGAGCTGTGTCTTGTTGTGCAGTGCTGTGCTGTGCTGTGCTGAGCTAAGCTGTGTCTTGTTGTGCTGTGCTAAGCTGTGTCTTGTTGTGTTGTGCTGTGCTGTGCTGAGCTGAGCTGTGTCTTGTGCTGTGCTGTCTTGTTGTGCTGTGCTGTGCTGTGCTTAGCTGTGTCTTGTGCTGTGCTGTGCTGTGCTGTGCTGAGCTGAGCTGAGCTGAGCTGAGCTGAGCTGTCTTGTTGTGCTGTGCTGTGCTGTGCTGAGCTGAGCTGTGTCTTGCTGTGCTGTGTTGAGCTGTCTTGTTGTGCTGTGCTGTTGTGCTGTGCTGAGCAGAGCTGTGTCTTGTTGTGCTGTGCTGTACTGAGCTGAGCTGTGTCTTGTTGTGCTGTGCTGTACTGAGCTGAGCTGTGTCTTGTTGTGCTGTGCTGTGCTGAGCTGAGCTGTGTCTTGTTGTGCTGTGCTGTACTGAGCTGAGCTGTGTCTTGTTGTGCTGTGCTGTGCTGAGCTGAGCTGTGTCTTGCTGTGCTGTGCTGCGTCCTGTTGTGCTGTGCTGTGGTGAACTGAGCTGAGTTTAATTGTGTTGTGCTGTATTGTGTTGTGTTGCTTTTTTTTTTGTCACAGCAGATCTCTTTGTATGAAATTCAGACCGTAAGGTAGAGTGTGTCACGATAGTGCAACAGCTTGTTTATTTTTCTATCAAAGTGGATGATTCCATGGAATTCTGCCATGGACAATTCAGTTGCCGTGGGTTCTTTTAACTCTCATGCGAAAGACTAGCACCACAAGCACCACTGAAGGTCCAGTGAAAGGGGGGTGGGGGGGTGGGGGGGGTATTAAAACTCCCAGTCCAGTGGAGGAATTACAGCTGTGAACACTCAGCCACCACTCCACACAGCCCTGTGCAGCCAAACAGTTCAATTTAAACCATTCTTTGTTGCTGTGAGTGGCATTACACAGGAAGGCCGCTGCTGATCTGTTTGAGACTAGGTCTGCCGATGACAAGGCAAGTACTCACCTGCACCTCTCAAGGTCGATGTCCTTGAGAGCAGAGCCCCGGATGTAGATGACTCGGTGCATCCACTTTGGGTCCTTCAGGATGATCTGGATGTTGCTGTCCAGCTCTTGGGGGCTGAGCAAGATAACGTTGTGTCTCTGCAATGCCACACACACACACAACACACACACACACGCACGCACACATACGCACGCACACACACGCACATGCAGGCAGGCACAACATGCACACACACACACAAAATAAAGACCAAATATTTATTCAAGAAAAAAATCCTTGCTAAATCTTGTTCTTCTCCATATCCTTTTCCCTCCCAAACATACACATTAACTTTGTCACACATGCAGAAACAGACACACATTCATATACACACACAAACACACATACACAATCTCACACACACACACACACACACACACACACTCAGCCGTACAGGCTGGCACATTTAGTTTCAGCGGGAAAGGAGAGTACCAGAAAGTGGGCATGAAGCACGACTAAGCTGGGAGACCAGACAGATACACAGATAGTTCAAGAGCACAGCACTCTGTGCACCACTACCTTTGCGCTGTATTCTCAGCAGAGTGTGCGATACACGCACAGTGTGTACAGCTGTGAACAGCTCAGATGCTGCTGATAAGATGTTAGAAACAGGGTGCTTTGGGATGCAATGGGTGTGTCTGGGTTTGTGAATCACAGACAGATTCTAATGGCACCAAACACAAGCAGGTTTTGTTTCGTTCATACTGCATGCAAGCGGCACAAAACTTGGCACAAACTTAAACGCTCTGTGCAGACTAAGCGACACACAGGAAACCTTGCACAAATCTAACTCGTGTTGTGAGTGCATACCCCTTGGGTTCTAGCTAAACTTCAAACATGTCTCCACTACACAACTGAAATGGAAATATACAGGATACATGTTATATAGTATATGGATAAAAAAGGTTAATAACTCAACTGTGAATAGTTGCAATTTTTAACTCACTGATATTATCAAAAACTGTTCATTTGTGGATGTTCCTTCTTAATCCACCTGACAATTTCATGGAAAAGTTGCAAATTCTTTGTTTTTAATTCATACAGAACAGAGAACAGGACAAAATTAGAAGAAAAACTGTTAACGAAAAACACAAATAATAAAGGAATATGGTTGCCAGATATAAGAAGATTTATGGAGAGACTGAAATACTATTGGCATACAAAACTGTTTCTGCTAAAATGCATCTGTCAAATCTAAGAATTAATTACGGAGCCTCTTTTCTATACTGAAAATATCAAAACTGCAAACAGGCCTAGAATGTACATGCAATTGATCAAACAAAATGTACACTCTATAGCTCATCTTTGAAATATGAACTGAGTGTTCTTCACATATATAGATTTTTTTGAAAAACCATACAGTTCAAACAGATGTTCTCGCACACCATGGCTGTGTTCATACAGAAAAAAACAACATCAAGAAATACAACTTTGAGAAATAGAACAACCATTTTTTTTTTTTAAATGTCAGGAAAGCCATGCAGATAACTGATTCAAAACAAAGTGGAACTAAAAAAAATTCTGATATCCTTGTGGAAAATCATATGTTCAAATTGTTGTAACAGACGGAATATCAAAATCATGAAGAATATAAACTGGGACAGAACTTTTCATCAAATTCTAAAAAAAAAAAATTTAAAACAAACAAACAAACATGGAGTAAAACTGAAGTCACAGAATTATTGCAACACAATGTAAGAAATAAGATAAAATAAAACAAATAAAACAAAATAAAAAAACTGAACCAAATGACATTCAACATTCATTTTGGAGATAACACCATCAGACATTTCTGGTTTATTTTTTAGACATTTGTTAAAGAAAATTGTACACCAGCTCATTCCTTGAAACTTTATGAAAATATCATTATCTTTTGGAAATTCACAAGATGTGACATCAGATGAGATACCAGTATTTGACATTATTATATTGTTTGCCAAACATTTCTTGTAAAAAGTGAAGTTTGAAAAAAAAAAAATTCTGGTTTCCAAAGATTCATACATTAACTGCAAAACTGGTTTTTAATATAAAAAAAACAAATCGCATGTGTCATAATGTGTCATAATTAGTTTACAGAAAAGTAGTTGAATTATGTACCCCCTGTAAGCAGTTTCATACAACCATGTTTTCGCTTGAAAAGGGCATTATAGAATGACTAAAGGTGGTGACTTGTATACAACCTTTTATATATATGTATCTATGTATACATATGAGATGCTATGCATGCGCATGTATGAATGTGCATATCCCCCAGCCTGTCAGTGCTGTTAAGGCAGAATCAATGTGTATGTCGTGAAAACAAAGTTCCACTTTATATAATATATGCAAATATCATCTGCATGAACTTTATTGTTAAAAACATTTTTTGGTTTGATCAAAGGAGAGAGAGAGATAATTACATAATCTGTTCTCACTCCATGTATCTGTCAGTCTGTCTGTCTCTGTCTTTTTTTTCCTTGTCTTTTTTTGTTACCCCCACTGCACCTCCTCCCCACTCCCCCTTTTTTCCCACTCTCTCATTTTATTTTTTTCCTATGTATGTGAAAGAGCATTATGTGTGATTTCCTTGACCTTCTCTTTTTTTTTTCTTTTTCTTTTCTTTCCCTTTTTCCTCTCAATTATCACAAAATTACAGGATACTGTTACCTTGAGGTGGCAGACTGCCCCAGTGTTAGTGTCAGTAAAAACAACAATCAGTGCCACTCAGAACTGCTGCCAGCCACTTCTGTTTCACACTTCTCTCAACACACAGGACCGACAGACAGACAGATACATATGCAGAGACAGACAGATACATATGCAGAGACAGACATGCTGAGAGACAGAGACACATACACAGAGAGAATGAAACAGGGAAAGAACTGGGAGAGGAGAAACAGAGGCATATATATAGAGAGAAAGAGAGAGTGACACCAGACAGAAAGACAGAGAGAGAGCAAGGGTTTGGTGGGTATATTCTGACATGGCATTTTATTTTACATTGACTGGATGTTTTGCATGTCAATATGTATGCCTTTGCATGTGACATGCATTTGTCCACTCTCAAAGAAAAACCACGAAACACCATGCTTATTGTAAACCATCATATTCTAGCATGCTGACAAGCATTTCTAAGTTCTAAATAATAAAACATATTCCTACCTGAACTTGTAAATCCATCTGAATATTTACAAAGTGTGAAGCTATATTTACAAGGTTTACTTTTCTTCACCTTCTTTTTGTGTGTGTGTATATGTTTGTGTGTGTATATGTATGTGTGTGTGGAAGGGAATTCTCAAACATGAGGTACGACACCTTGTAACATGGGGGAGACAACAGTCATGTGCTCTTGCATCTTAATGCATAATTTGTCTTCTTGTGATTACAGCCCAGACACCTTATTTGAGTGAACTGACTACCATGTGTGTTATTTACACCTCTTGTTCCCCATGTAACACCAGGTCGAAACCATGATAATGGATAAATAGAATGCAGTTGTTTTTTTGAAGATTGACTCTGAGATTGTCATGCTGTTTTAAACTTATAATTTCTTTGAATGTGTTTCATTGAATCAGTATTTCATGGTGTTTGATACAAATACATGTAGGATGTTTGCCATCTTCATTACTCGAAATATCTAGATTGAAAAAATGAAACAGATCAGTGGCATACTTGGCACGAAGTCTGGCATTCAACCCCCTGTCTTGATCTTTTCTGAGAACTTGTTTACCACACACACAGCACAAAGAATCCACATGTATTCTCTGTTCATTGATAGTGTCCTCTCAAGCCAGAGATCCCACTGTTAGCACAACACACACACACACAAACACACACATTGGCCAAACAACTGAATGTAACACAAAGAAGCAGTGAGTGTCTGCTAAAATCAGATGGCACACTTAAAAGTACGTGAATCATGGGCACAAAATTGCAGCAAACTTATATGTTGTGTGCACACACGACAGTATGAAAATCGTGCGAGTAATCCAATTCTGGACAAAATGCAGGCCTAAAGAGGCACATGCTAATCCATTCTATTCTTCCCCCTCCCATCCCAGGGACCTGGAATCTAGGTCAGGGACAGTGCTGACTGTTTCTGCTGAACTCTGAGACTAAATAGCTGTGTTGGAAGCGAGGTGGCACATCTGTGGCTAAAACACACAAATCCCTTCTCCATTCTTCACATATCCCTTATCTCAAAATTCATGACTGAAAATCTATTCAAGGAAAGGTTCACACATTTTAAGTATCTAAATGCTGTTCTTCTTGTTACCCCCTTCCCTCTCACACATCCTCACACACACACATGCACGCAAACACGCTCACACACAAAATGCGCACACATACACAAATCTCTTCTCTCTCCTCCAATTTTCCCCACCCCTATTTCCATACACACACACACACACACATGCACACACACTCACATCCCCACAAACAAACACACCCCAAACACACACACTCATCCCCATCCCCCCACCCACAGACACACGCACACAAATCCCCTCCCTACCCCCTGACTCCCCCTTGCCTCCACTTGCCTCCCCCCAATCCTCCCTCCCAAGCCACCCAGTCCAACTGACTCCCCTCCCTGACACCATCAGACGCTGACCTCCAGTTTACGATGTGCGTAGAACTCATTCAGGAAGTCCATGACGGCATCCAGGGTAAGGGACGTGGCACACACAATGACATGTTTGTTCTGCGCAGCGTTCCGTTTGGAGTACACCCCCCCTGTCTTCTGCCGCTCCAGCCACGTGAGGGCGATCACTTGTATCTGTCCCGATCATCATAGATCATTTACTTAAAATTACAATGCATATATTGATGATAACAAACTATCTAAGAACAATGATGGTCAAAATTTTAGAAACGGAAACCACAATAATGGTAGCCATTGTGATTTTTTTTCTTTATAAGGAAGCATGTAAATGTTCATACAAAAACTTAGATGAAATACACATTTTACTTTTTTGAGGGAGAGGCCAGGGTTCGGGGAGGGGGTGAGGCTAAAATCTATGACTGACTGATCATTTGTTTTGTCTGCACAATTGTGATACTGAGCATTCATCAACAACAACAACAAAAATGCCCACCATCAACTTCAGAAAAAAAAGACCCCTATGAATGCATATTTTAAAAGAACAAACACAGGTGAACAGACAGTCAAGGCAGAAAATGCACACACACACGCACAGCGACAGAAGAACAAGCAGAGACCTTTCCCACAAACACAATGAACACACATTAAGGCAGAAAAAAAAATTTTCAAAGACTCAAATACAGTGAGAGAAAAGGAGGAAATTTCCTTCAACACAAAGGAAGGTGAGGGTGGGGAGAACACCTATTTCCAAACGGAGCTCTAGACACACCTGGTGTGGAAAGAGGGCAAAGGCAATGATGATCATGAGCATGATGAACACCTGGCCTAGGTAGATGTCAGGGGAGATGTCCCCGTAACCTACGGTGGAGAAGGTGACGATGACGAAGTACACCGCCTCAAAGATGGTCAGTGGCTTGTGCCAGCTGCCACGCTGGATGTGCTGGATCCCGCACACTCTGCAACACACAAGCTACACAATCAACACCAACCTGATTGTATGCAAAGCTGAAAATCAAAACAAAATTTACTGCAAATAAAGTTGAGAAATCAACATGAAGCTGAACAATCAGCACAAACCTGATTGTACACAAAGCTGAAAATGAACACAAAATTGTTGGCACACGAAGCCGAAGACTCTACACAAAGCTACACAGTCAATGCAACTTTGCAGGGCAAGACAATCAACACAAATTAATAGAAAAGCTTCAAAATCAACACAAAGTGGAAAAATTGATATGAACAATTAATACAAAGCTAAACTATCAACACATTCTGTAAAAACTACAGATAACACAAACAGCACAAAGCTACACATTCAACAAAAAGCTATACAATCAACCCAAAGCTACACAATCAACATAAAACTGTACAGTACCCCACTGTGTGTGCCAACAACTTGGGACACAAAGATAAAATAATCTCACAGTGTGTGTGCTGACAATGTGCAAGACAAACACATGTGTAACATCGCACTGTGTATGCCAACAACATGCAAAACAAAGCATAACACTCCCACTGTATACATCAATAACATGCAACAGACAACAAAAGGAGAGAGCTCATGGGATAAAAAAAAAAAACGCCACAAAAGAGAGTGACAGTAACACAAGGAGACGACAAGAGGAGAGAACTCATGAGATAAAAACAACATAGAAGAGGATGACAACCTGAGAAACAAGAGGAGAGAACTCACGTGATGAAGATGACGCAGAAGAGGGTCACGGCCAGGAGAGCAATGTGATGAGTGAGCGTATTAGAGATCGTCTGGAATCGCTGCCTTGCCTGATGCAGATCGTTCTGGAATACACACACTGAGGTGTCTTAAACACACAGTTTAAATCAAAAGGTTTCCTGGGAACAGAGGACTAAAAGAAATGGTTAATGAAGCAAAGCAGTTAACAGAACACAGAAATGTTGGTAATAGCATGTACCATTTTAGTTCAACAAACTTTGTAATGAACCACCCCTTGCAAATCTTATTTGAAAGGCCCCCATGGCTCTGATATTAAAATCACTGATCAACTCATATGACATGGTCAATAGCATAATCTGTCTGTAGAGATCACATCCATGGTTTTAAAGATTATGATCAAGTCAGTCTTGGCCAGAATCAAAGATAAAGAGAGACAAACCACAAAATAACACAGGATTAGCACACACACACACACTACACACTACACAATACACACAGAAGCATGCACACATGTAAGAAAATAATGTCCCAGAGTTCTCGTTTTCACAACATAGAATGGAAGTCATAGTTACCCGAATGCGTTCCAGAGCCTGCTTTGACAACCAGCAGCAGAGAAAACTGGGAACAAACAGATGCTGCAGCCCAGGAGGGTAAAACACCTGCACAATATGTTTGCATGTTTGGTTGGGCTATGTCCTGGTTCACATTTACAAATACAGTTGTTGGATGCATGCATCTACTCTCTCTCTCTCTCTCTCTCACCCACACACACACACACACACACACACACACACACACACACACACCCAACAAAAACAAAACAAAAACTCTTTCTCTCACACCCACAATACTTATGATGAATGGGGCATCACATGTGAAGAGGCGAGGTGCAGAAAAAAAATTATCTCTTTTCAATTAAAAATTTGGATGCTTGTGATAAGCACCAACAGGTTTTCATCATTCAAATCCTTGTTACTCTCACTTCATTATAAAAATAAAAAAAAGGCTGGCAGAAACCAAGGGTTGTAAAAGGTTTACAGAATTATACTCAGTGACGAAAGAGCTAGTGTATTCAAAATTATTTTTTAGTTTCATTTAGGAGTTGTGGCATGCAAATGAATTGATGCACATGATAACATCTTGCAAGGCCTACAGATCTGAGCCTTAAATGAATAAATAAGTATAGAAAGAAAGAAAAGTAAAATGATTCGACAGGGGGCACACATTAATTAGACACCCTTAGATCACAAATATATACCTAACATACACATGATTGCAAGCAACTGTAATTGTATGCACGACAAAAACTGCAAAACCAACGGATAATGTCATGACCAACTCACAGTGACTAGCATGGGGACAACCGAAACTATGATGAGAGCACAGCGGATGCTAAAGATCTGTTCCCTCTGATGTCCCTGTAAACATAACCAACCAAACATGCAATCATGTCCACATCAAAAATACCAGCAATCCACAAGAAAACATTCATGTCAGATCAGTGTGGGAATACACACAAGAGGACACCCTGCATTGTTGCCATGTCAGAAAAAATGCAGTCATGACCACATCAATGTGTAAGCAGTGCACAAGAAGCTAGTTATGTTTTGTCACCATGGGGACAAACACACTAGGAGACCATGCACTGCTGCCTGTCAACTTCAACTTGGTGTTTTTCTCACTGGCACGATAACACATGTACATGTACATACATATGTGCATGTACAGGGAATAGATGCTGTTATGAATGAACCAAAAATTAGTACAGGTGGAAAGGGGTGATGGTGTATCAACAAGTGCACAAGCACATTCCTAACAGGGGTTTTAATTTTTCTTTAATCATATCTACATCAATGTGCATGGATATGTGTACAAATATACACATATAATCTGAAAACATGGACTTTCTGAGTTCTTCATGTTATTCATGTATACAGGCACATATACACATACATATGTTTTTGCATGTACATTGCAACACATAAAATATACATATACACATGTGAGAAGACACACACACAGCCACAGATAAAAAATAAATAAATAAATAAATAAACAGACACAGACACAGACAAACAAACCTACCTTAGGAATGACAAGGATGAAGAATACAAACTTGAAGAGCACCAGAAAAGCCAGGATCACCTGTATCACCCACAGCCACAATGGTCGTTGCACCCACGTCAGAATGTACCTGCAAGTGACAACATACACATACACAGACACACAGACATACAGACACACACACATACACACACACAGATGCACAGACGATTACATACCCACACACACACACATTGCTATATTTCCATACTTTGAATGCATACATGTATTCATGTATACACCCTGTACTTTCAATGTTTATCAGACTTAAGATTTTCTCTATCCCTCCCTCTCTTTCGTGTCACATCAAACCACATCACAACACAAACAAACATGTAACTAAGG
>NC_134897.1:25134674-25142174 GCF_041734735.1 Babylonia areolata | reverse complement strand
AAGTATGAAAATCCATCAAGCATGCAATTATAACCCTATAATGCACTTACGTGTTCTTGGGTTACGAACAAAATATCTTCTTAGCCGGCCCCGTAATGACAGTTCATGTGTAAAAAATTTGACTGGATTTGCACTGCAACAGAATTCAAAATGTAACGCTTTAAATGTTTCAAATGCGATATAAAATGCATAACCATGCACCCATGCTCTTCAGTTTCATTTGTAAATAGCTTTGACTTTTCTGCAATACTAAAATGGTGCAATTCAAATATGTAATGAGAAGCAAAATGTGCAGTTGTGCTCTTAAATTTCATTTGTGAATTATTTCATTAACTTTTCTGCCACACTTAGTCAGATACTGTTTTATTTAGGCAATAGAGAACAAGTTTAATAAACTGAAAATAATACTTAACCTATATGAGTATATCTGTATCTTTTTTAAAGGTTTTATTTAACATTGCCCTGATGCCATCTTAACCTGACAAACAAGAATAATTAAATCAAATTCCTTGAGTATGAAAAATTGAGAAAGACAGGCAGGCAGGCTGGCAGACTGACAGATGGACGGAAATTGTGAGCATGTCTGCTTTTATTTATAATTCTAAAATGAAAAATATTTTACTTCAACTGTGCTAAAGAATCAGGCCTTCCCTGACTTAGGTATTGACAACCTGCTGTGCACTCAGTGTGTATGCGTGTGTATACATGTGTGCATGTGTGTGTGTGTGTGTGTGTGTGTGTGTGTGTGTAAGAGTTTAGTGTACTATTATATAAATCCATAGCAGATAAATATACATTTTTCATTGTTTATGGCAAAGTATTCATGTCATTCATCCTCTCTCTCTCTCTCTCTCTCTCTCTCAAAAATCTCCCAAAGTGAAAAAAGTACATACCTATCTTCAGCTCCAGAATCATTCTCTGACTCACTGTCTGAGTATCCAAAATCAAACTGAACATTTTGTTCTGGGTCCATCCCATCATCAGAAACTTTGTCCATCGTGATGCAACTATGGATTTATCCTCACAACGTCAATTCAAACTTCCAGACAACCTTCTGATCAGTCATGAGTTGGTGAGAAATCCAGATTTACATGATCTCTGGGGGGAAAAAAGATAATTGAAAAAATATGTGCAGATAAAGTTTGAATACAAATTACTATACAATAACAGATAGATCTATCAAATATATCAACGACTCTCTCTCTCTCTCTCTCTCTCTCTCTCTCTCACACACACACACACACATGCACACACACACAAACACACACACATGATATACTATTACAAAGAAAACCACCAGTGAAATTGAACTGATTATTATAACGTAAGTTACATATGTTACCAGTATTACTATACGACCAATGGAATCTCATTTGAAAGTCAACTATGTTTGTTGATACTTCAGAACCATGATGGAGGGTAAGGGAGGGATGGGGTGGGATGGTAACATGACCTGAAAGACTGAAGGGTTTTAATCTAGCCTTTTCCTAAACGCACACCTTTTATTTCTTGGTACACAAAATACCTGATAATTAATGCTGAAAAATTCCCTCACAATGATTTAAAAAAAAAAACAATACAAACTCTCTTGGATATCAGAACAACGAAATCTTCCCAAAAGTAACAATTTATGTCACTCTCTGAAACGATAAGAAAGAAATGCCCAAGTGGAAAGATCCCTACAACAGTTCCCTTTTTTTTAATTTTCAATCTTCTTGATTCGCTGCCAGATTCATGGTAGAAGAATCTGTTGCATTTTCATACAAGTTATTTATTCCCATTGACAGATACATCTATAAGCCACAACATTCAAATGCATTCATATATAAAGCCGACATCATACGATTCATAGGGAAATAAAAGAATTTTAAAAAAATCTTTTAAAAATCTTCGCTTGTCAAGGCTTTGCCAATTTGGGCTTGGTTCTTACTTGGAATTTAAGCAATACAAACCAGAATTTTGTCACAAAACATTCTTCATTGAAGAAGCTATTTCCACCTCCCGAGCAAACTCACTATTTGGGTCAGATACGATCGTTCGCAGAAACTTTTTTTTAGACTGTTTGTTAACTTTTTTCTAAACATGTTTCCCTCACATCCTTCCTCCCTCGTCTGCTTGGTTTCCAAGGGACGCTACTCTGGACTTAACAGTTGGTTGAAAGAAGTCATCAGCTGAGGGAGGAAGGTGGATTGGGGGAGGTCGCGTGAAATATTCCCGGCTCTGCCGCGCGTGGCCAGTGTTGTGTGTGTGTGTGTGTGTGTGTGTGTGTGTGTGTGTGTATCACAGAGAGAGAGAGAGAGATGATTACATTGAAATGTTTGATATAATGTCACACCTGTACAGCTCCAGTGCCATGGGAGATGCACGGTGAAAACAATCAAACAAAATGGAACGATCGAAAAAGACAGGTTTGGAGTTAAATAAACTAACATGAAATAACAGAAATACCTTCTTCTGAGTCGACACTTCACTGTCGTTGCTTTAAAAGTCCATGAGACGGGGGGAGGGGGGGGGTAATTTTGGCCTCATATTAAGTATGTCACTGAGTGAAAACTGATGCACACACGGGACATATATATACACACACACACAACTGAAGCACCAGCAGAGAAGAAACTTCCGAAAAAATACGCAATGTTTGTATTGGATGACAGACACAAAAGAATGTGGGTCAAAACCAAGACCCAAGTCCTGAACAACTTGACCTTCAGGCCGTCAGCCAATGCTGATGTCGTCAACTCAACTCTACCGTCAAATACAAGATGAAACAGGTTGGATGTGCGTGCCGCCTCAGGTTAAAAAAAAGTGTACGTAAGAGTGCCACTGAATACAAACTGTGCTTCACATCCGTGAGACACGAAGTTGGCTATGGGCCAGCCTTTTTTTTTTTTTTTTTTTTTTTTACTTGTTACATCAAAGAGGTTACATCAATGTCGATAGTCCTGCAGATACTGCCGCCACCTGAGCAGAAATTTCCTCATTCGGTCTAAATTTACATATCTGAATGGAAGCGAATTTTCCCTCAAGTCACACCGTTCTTCACCCCTCTTCTCTCTCTCTCTCTCTCTCACACACACACACACACACACACACACTGACACGGCACGCACATAAAAAAAAGAGGATAGAAAAATAAAAATATATAAAACTATCGTGTATTACTCAGTATAAATTTGAACTAACTCCAACACACGGACAAACCATGAAGTATCAGACATATCAATCAGAGGCAAAAATGTGTAAAACTTTTTTTTTCTTGTGATAACAAATTTCACCCGGTGGTTGCAGCTGAAATGGAAATTAAAAGGGTGAGAATCATATATAGGAGTGAAACAAGGCTACCATTATATTCAGATTGCCAAGACCCAGTACTCTTTGACCTTAGCATAACTGTGGCTGACGTTGTCTGCAAGCTTGCAAAAAGCCCAGTCCTAAGACGGTTCAAAATTGACAACGGATGTAATATATATCTCAGTCAGTGGTTGGAACTTTATGTAGCACGTACTGCAGTGCGCGCACTGGTTGGGTTTACTGTGATTCCGGACCTATTCCACATACTTCTCTCCTCTTTTCTGATAATGGGATGAGAAGAATTGGAGGCCGGGGCGGAGGGAGGGGGGGGGATTAAAACGGGCATAGGGCTTGAATCACCCCCTCCCCCTCCTTATGCAGAGAACTGATCATTGGGTGGAGATTGCATATGGGTACACTTCTCTCCTCTGATCTTAGTAATTGAGGAAAAACAGGAGAAAGGTGGTCTATACGGACATTATGGCTAGAATCTCTTCACACCCCCATCCACCTCCCTTTTGTTGGACTGAGGAGAATATATGTGGTCATAAGAATTACTCCAGTTTTCTTTTCAGATCTTGGTACTAGTAAGAGAAGCAGGATTGTGTGTGTGTGGAGGGGGGGGGTCAAAACGGGCATAACGTGGGGGTGGGGTGGGGAGGTGTGGGGGCTGCGGGCGGGGGGGGGGGGGTTAAGCGGGCATAGGGCCAGAATCACCCCTACCCCCCATTATGAGAACTTATCTTTGGGTGGCGATTGTATATCAGTACAAGGCCAGAATTTCTTCATTTCTCTTCTCTGAACTAACAGGTAATAGAAACATGCGGGGGCAGGAGGGGCAAGGGGGTCTAAACGGTCAGAGGTCCACAGATTCACTCCCTCCTCCTCTTATATGACTGTATTTGGCCAGATTCATTCCCCATCTACTGTTAGCTAAGTAACTGGAGGAGGTGGGGGGGGGGGGGAGTGGTACATGGGCATTTGTCCAGAATAACTCCCCTCCTCTTCTGTAGAATTAGTATTGAGGGGGTGGGGGTTAATGTGGACATAAGGCCAGACTGTTCACTTCCATCCACACGTAAACAAGGAGGTGGGGTGGAGTGGGGGGTGATTTTCAGTGGAACAGGGATGGAGTGATTCTAGACTATTCAAAAACAACTCCCCGAGGTAAGTTTAGGCACGTGCCCATAATCACCCCCCCCCCCCCACCCCCCACCCCCACCCCCTGCCCAGGGGAGTGATTTCGGAGCGGGGTGATTTCGGCAAGTTACACCGGTCCTGGAGATATTATGTGTTCAGTGTGGGTCGGGTGCCGAACTGAGGTTTCAGATAAGCAGTATGACATGAACCGAGACCTTTGTCTGTCTGCCACACGCATATTCTTTGTATGTTTTATTTGGGTGATGACAACAGACCTGCCTGAGTTAAACTAGACGACCAGGGCCTTTGGTGGTATGACCGAAATCACCTTGTTGTGACACAGAGCTGACACCCAGGTTCAGGCAGTGCTTTGCTTGAATACAGTCCAAGAACAGACCTTTTCCCGTTCTTAACAAAGAGATAGGATATATTGGTCGAGTGCCACATCTCTCTATATCTGTCTCTGTCCAACTGTCTGTCTGTCTCTCTATCTCTGTGTTAAAAGGGGGGGTAGAGTAGTGGTGGGGATAGGGGTTGGTGGTTGTACGGGTAGGTGTAGAAGGTGAAGAGGTAGAGTAGAATAACAACAGAGGATAGGTGCACAATCCACTCTCTCCTCGTACCACAGCAGGGTCTTTTAGAAAGATGAATTGAGGTGTTTATTTCTCTAACTTAACAGCACACCTGGAACACACACAATATTAAAACCCAGGTTAAATCAATACCAAAACATATGCTAGACATAATCGCACTGATGTAACAGAAACATCATTATGTTGTCTGGACAAGTAAACAATTCCACAGATAACCTTTCTCCATTCTGACACTCAATGTCTAGCCGTACACTCTCTTCTCAAAGAGATCTATGTAAGAATGTAAAACAAGCTTCATATAGCTTACCATCAACAATCAGTGACATATAAGTTAATGTGCACCAAATATATGACTAACAAATACTAACTCCCAGTATTTAACTCCTGTCAAACCACCATAGAATAATAGCTGTCGTACCAAGTATGTGGCAGACAATTACAAACTCCCAGTGTTTAACTCCAGTTAAATCACCATACAGTAATAGCTGTTTCCATTAAGACTGAACAAATCTGTACTTTGTATCTGCAAAGTATCTCATTGGTAAAATGTTTACATGGGAATCATATAGTTACCAAGTAATTTGGTAAATATATAGCAACCTGTGTGCACCAACATAGGACTGCCTGTCAGTGGTCTCAAATCTTATTGAACACATACAGCTATGTGTTACCCCACTGGCATATAACACATGACTACAGCACATGGTAATCACAACTACCAAGTCACACATGTCCCCATGTTGCATTATCACCCATGTGCACACACATGGAAAAGCATGAACATACAGTTAGCCTGTAGATTTGTTCACCTTGAATATAACCATCACCACCTAACATACAAAATAGGTATGTCATGCCTCAAAATAATTCCAACTGTTACAACCAAAACATTCTACACAGATGCAACCCACACATAATCTCTGTGTTTCTTTGTGTCTAAATGCTTACATTGTTCCCACAGTATGTCAACAATTGACACACCACTGACATGTTACTGAACATTATCATTTATGTAAGCCAAGATGCACAACCTGTAAACCCAAACATGATGTCCAAGCATCATACCATAATATCAACCTGTAGGAAACAGGAAAGGGGGGGGGGGGGGGGGGGGGGATACCCAAATACCCTAAACCAGTACTCCATTTAGTCATGTATTGGCTACATTGTGTATTTTAACCACTTTTCCCTCAGTCACCAGCCTCAAATACAATTAAGCCATACACATGCGGGCTATGCTCTCTCACAAGTCATGGTATCTGCATCAACACATTCCAGTTACATTAACTGTGCAATACCACATCAGCCAAAAGTGTCATAATGTTCTTGTGATACAACATTACAATTCGACAAACTCCAAACTGTTTCCAAAAACCAGAAAGTAAATTGCCAACAAACCAAATTACCAGTACAAGCATTACTCACAGCCCCAACGTTTCAGGGTTCACTTTATATTCATGTAGCAGAACACAATCCCACTGAGCCAGTGTGTTAGTTACAGAATCCAAGTATAACATAAATCAAGCATTGAACTAAGTCTGAAAAATAGATGCTAGTTTGACACTCACAGCCCCCATGGTACTGTCTTGACCGTCTGGCTCTCCTGGCCTGCTTCAAGGAAGGAAAAGAAAGAAACCCCACTTGCCTATTCATTTTATCCTCTTCACAAGCTGGCACCGCATGCAAACTATCTTTTGACCCAGAACGTTTCCAATTGGCTGAAGTTAACAGACCAATCCGGGACCAACCATGCTAGACTTGCACATTCAACACTTTTGTCACAGAACCCAGCATTGTCAAGGAGGAGGGGAGGGGAGGGGGGGGGGGGGGTGATGAAAAGAGGAAGGGAAGGAGGAGGAAAGATCGCCCAGCCCTGATTCTGTTCTAAACAGCTCATGATAAACACACCACACCATGTGGTGACCATTGAGGCAGATGCCATCCTGCCAGAGATCGACATGGGGGGGTAAGGAGGGGGGTTGGGGGGGGGGGGCGGCAGGGGGGGACGGGGTTGAGGGTGATGGGAGTGGAAGGGAAAAGGGCAGGGGAGTGTATAGGAAGAGAATGGTCAGAGGAGATACCATCTTTACTTAGTATTTCTTGATAACTTGCTCCCTCTGTACTTGGCCAAGGGAAGGGGGGAAAGGGAGAGAGGGTATGGGGAGGGGTGTTGGTGGGGATAGATGCCATGAAAGGGGGGTGGGGGGAGAAGAGTAGGGAGGTAGGAAGGAGGGGTCCATCAGTGCGCAGTGTGTCTGAGAAAATCCCCGGCGGCCTTATTTCTCTTTTGGGAGGAATGGTGGGGGACAGGGTGCATGGGGGAGGGGTGGTGGAGATGGGAGGTGTGACTGCCTGAGCTGGACTAGTAGAACGCGGTTGGTAATAGGGTGGGCAATCAGCAGGAAAAAAAAAAAGCCGGTGTAAAGAGACCTTTATTATATCACCCCAAAGTGGTCTCCTTGAATATATTTGTCTC
>NC_134897.1:25117174-25132174 GCF_041734735.1 Babylonia areolata | reverse complement strand
AATTTTACTTTATTTCATTTTATTTTTTCTTTAATTTTTTTAGTGTTAGGGCAAGGCTGTACATAGGTGGGAATGTATCCTTACCATTATACAGTTTTTCTATAAACTGCATTTTGAGTCTTCTGTTTCTCTCATGTTTTATTTCTTCCCTTCATTTTTCTTAGTATTGAATTGAGAGCTGCATTTTGGTTAAGCTGCTTTGGGACTCTAAGTATTACAAAAATCAGTCTCTCCAGCCCATGGATGCGAAGTGGTCTGTGTTTGCAAACATATTTTTGAGGAATTCCTCCATAGTCACAAATTGTTTTTGAAACCCCACTTAGATGAGATCTTATTATTTTATCAGGATGCATTTTACTGTCTCCTGGCTCAGGAAAGTTATGTTTAGCCATGTTGTGAATTTGGACAGCATAATACTTCACATTAGAAACGCAATGAAAAGTCTAAAAGCTTTAAGTGGATCCAAACCATGTCTTGAAATATTTGCACGTTTCATTTGACTGCTTTGTTTGCTTGACTGAAATGGCAAGGTGTTGCATGTCTGATTTTGATGCCTTGTTTAAGACCAATGCAGTGAAGGAAAACTGTTAGTGTTATAACATTCATTATGGATCGTTTTATTACAAAGAGAAGCTGTTATGGCTTTGAATATGCAAGGCTTTTGATAAGTTAAAAATCTTGAGAGGCCCTAGGGACTCTTAACATAATTCTAGGGGGTCCCAACTATTGTTTATTCTAATCAAATCTGCATTACCACACACATACATAGGCAGATACTCCTAGTTATAATCATATAGGCTTCTGGACCAAGAAGTGGACAGATTCTTCACCATCAGAAACATGTATGCGTTTTCATGGAAACTGTGATGAAGAGAAAGGAATTTTGTGGGAGGGAGGGAAGTGAGTAAAGGGAAATAACTCTTTTTTCATAGCAGACAGTTTCTGGCATCAAAGAGAAGCGAAGACATATTATTTTCACTCTGTTTTGGTGATTGTTCAAGAAAGTTTTAGAAAATCCCAGGCATTTAGAAAGTACCAGGGACCTTCCTGATAAACATGCAGTGCATGCTTTCCATTTTCAAATTGTGGTGGAAAGATTTTCATGCATTGTCAGAAGCCCTGATATGCATGCCTGTCACTCATGGTACTGGGTCTTGTGTTGTGTTTGATCATAAGCCACCGAGGTGAAGTGGTTAGCATCATGGACTGATGACTGGAAGGATGCAGGTTTGAACCCATCACATTCAAAAAATCACTGTGGGATTTTTTGTGTGTGTGATGACTTGAATATTTATAAGTGATGAAGTGACCTTGAATGTTTGAAACAATAGAGTTCTGCATGAACTCAAACAGCAATGAAAAACTTGTTCAGGATAAGACTGCTGACCCTTTTTGTTTGTTTTTGAGGTATATGAAAAATACAGTCGCCATCAGATTTACTTTTTCATTGTATTCATGTGTGATATTAAAGACTTGTTAGTATGAACAGTATATTTTAGCCATCAGATTTACTGTGGCATTGTATACATGTCTTAAAAAGACTTTCGATGCCTTTACATTTTGGTGATATATCATGTCAGTTGGTTGCTAGGTCAGAGGGATTGCTGGTGTGTTGACATGTTTTAGGATGAGAAGACAGTGGAAGAGGGGAGCACCCATACAGGCAAGGACCATGTGGATGTAGTCGAAGACAAACTGAGTGTGGAGGAGATCTCTGCTCTGGCTACTTCTCCAACATCAGGGGCCATAGCTCTGTTTGTGGGTAGGTTGTGCATATTTTGTGTGTTGTGGTGTATGTGGGGAAGGGGGTGTTGGGGGGGGGAGGGGGAGGGTGTATATGTTGTGTGCATGTGTGTGTGTGTTTTCTGTGTGGGTGTATGTTTGTCTTGTGTGTTTGGGTAGGATTATGTGTAGAGTCAGTCATCAGTCATTCATAGGAAAAGGTATTAGTGTTACGGGTAGATAACATTAACTGAGGTTAGTAGCTTTTATGTTGTAAGGAGAGAAAATTAATTGAGGAAAGGCATAACTGTTGTACAGAGAGAACATTAACTGAGGAAAAGCATCAACAATTCATGCTGCCCACTGAACATGAAGGTCAGGATAACTTGATAGGTTCAGGGCTTGAATGTTGTGGGAAGGGAGTGTGCAGAGTGGTAGGACCTAATGAATTAAATGTGGAACTTTCTTCTTTCTTCTTGTCTTCATCTCTCCTCTTTATATCTGGGGTAGATGAGTTGTTTTTGTACAGTTACATACCAAAAGATCTTTGACAATGGATCAGGACTGGTTTGCATAAGCAATCACAGTAGTGCTAAGTTGCCTGTTCATTGTTGTTAATGCTGTAATAAAACTCTAGATTAGCAAGGACAGGGTGGAAGACAAGGTTGTGCCAAAACATCTGAGTCATTGAAATTTGAATCATAACATTTATTTTGGGTTCTGAGTTCAGTTGCGATCTGTTATGTGATCATGGTTAATTGACTGAGCTCATTAACAGTATTCAAAGCATATACTGTATTGTTGTACACCATGGATCCCATTCCTGGAGGGGCAGTGGTGCTTATATGAATAAGCTGTCCATCTGTCAGGCAAAAAAAACCCAGAAATAAAAGATCACTTGTGCAGCCAATCCCAGGCCATGTGCTGTTCACTAGCAGAATGAAAAAGATCTCAGAATGATTTAATCACAGATGCCTCTGCCCCATTACAGTAGGGGTGAAATAAGCACCAAGGGCAAAGCTTTTATGAATTTATCTTATACTGTTGTACAATTATGTTCACTTGATATTTTCATCAGAGCTTTGTTGTTAGGCTAATGCTTTATGACAAGAAAAAAACTACTTTTTTCTTTTTGTCAAATATTATTCAAATTTGATGTTAAAAGAGTACATCTGAATATTGGTAATTGACAATATAATTTTTTTTTTTTTTAGGAATTAATACATCTTGAACGGTTTTATAATCAGGGGAAAATCAAAGCAAGATAGACTGGTAAGGATCTGTGATGAAAAGAAACAGTGATCGTCTCTTTAAAATGTCTATGGGTTCTTTGCAGGTACAACTCGCGACAACTTTGAGGGCAAGCGAGTAGTGCGGTTGGAGTACGAAGCCTACATGCCCATGGCTAAGAAGAAGATGCTGGAGACATGTCAGCTGGTACGGAGCAAGTGGAGTGTGGAAAATATCGTGATGGTTCACCGCTTAGGGTCAGTGTTCTTTGCGTGTGTTTCTTTGGTGTTTTTTGGAGGGCGGTAGTGTTTGTTTGTGTGTGTGTGTGGCTGTGGCTGTAGCTGTGTCTGTGTATGTGTATGTGTGTATTTCTGTCTGTGTTTTTATGGCTTTGTGTGTGTTTGGATGTGTGTGTGTGTGCGTCTGTGTGTGTCTGTATTTGTCTGTGTATGTGAGTTCAAGACTGTGTATTGTGTGTGTGAGTGTACCCAGTGTGTTGTGTGTATATGTGTGTGTGTGTGTGTGTGTGTGTGTGTGGAATACATGTGTGTCATTTGCGAATGTTTCAAAGAGAAAGCATAAAAACATTGTGCTTGGGGGCAGGGGGGTGGGACTTGTAGCTTGATTGGCAGGTTGATGTGGTGGTGGTTCAGCATGCAACTGATATTTATTATGATAACAAATACACATACTCTTATTCTGTGTCAAAGTTATATTGTTGTTGTTGTTTTTAATGGAGGCAAATGAAACAAAAAAGAACAACAAAAGAGGAGAGAGAGGAAAGGAGAAGTTTGAAATTGTTTCTCTGCTGTCTCTCCATTAGAGTGGTACCAGTGGGAGAAGCCAGCATTGTGATAGCAGTGTCGTCCCCTCACCGAAAGGAAGCTCTGGAGGCTGTGCACTTTGCCATTGACCATGTGAAAGCCACCGTGCCTGTCTGGAAAAAGGTAAGTGCTGAGGGTTGACCATTTTATTTTCAAAGTCGTCAGTCTTGTCACAGCCCCAGCATGAAAACTTATGAATTGTTTTGGTTCTCGCAGTCAATGGTTTTAGCTGCCACATTCATGAGTAGATCTATCTGATGTATTTTGTGTATGACCAATTTTACCAAACCATTAAGGGAGCCATGATCTTGTTTCCTGTAGGGTGCTGGTTTGGTCATGTTTCCACAAGCCACGGAATGTTGACATGGATTATGAGATCTTTAACATGTGCTCTTGTGCATGGGCCTACATGTAAAGGGCATTGAGGCACTTGCAGGTCTGCACATTTGTTGTCATGGGAGATGGGAGAAAAACTGTTCTTCACCCACAACACAACAGATGCAGATGTCTGGATTACTAGAACTTTGGACCCTTAAAGATCAACTCTGTTGTCTGAGAATATAATAATGTTTATAATTTTCATTGTTTACAATGACAAAGGCTTTGTATATTTTTTCTCTATTGATATCATGCCTTTATTGGAAAAGGTGAATTGTTTTGGTTGATCCTTTTATTGCTGCACTATTTTGGCATGTGTACATGTAAAGAAAGGTGAGTCATGTTGGTTGACATGGTGTACTGTGGTTGAACAGGAATGTCCTGTTGCAAGATTATCTTCTGAGCGGTGGCCTTTTGTTTTTCTCTGGTCCATAATGACTGTGTAGGTTGAAGCAGGTATTATGTGTCTTGAGGACTCTTGTTTTTTTGTTCCATAATTCCTGTTTGATTTTAATTTGGCTTCACATACGAGTCTCAGAAGTCTACCCTTTTCCTGTTTTTGGATAAATTATTATCTTTTAAGTTATGACTGACCCATTGTCCACATTTGTAACATGAAAATGTATGTGTTTGTAGTGAGTAGACAATAAACCACTGAGAAGAAGAAGAAGAAACAGAAGAAACAGAAGAAGATGATGATGAATTGTGCATCACAAAAGTCTTGACTCTCGTTTCTGAAAAGTGACGGGCGCAATAGCCGAGTGGTTAAAGCGTTGGACTGTCAATCTGAGGGTCCCGGGTTCGAATCACGGTGACGGCGCCTGGTGGGTAAAGGGTGGAGATTTTTACGATCTCCCAGGTCAACATATGTGCAGACCTGCTAGTGCCTGAACCCCCTTCGTTTGTATATGCAAGCAGAAGATCAAATACCCACGTTAAAGATCCTGTAATCCATGTCAGCGTTCGGTGGGTTATGGAAACAAGAACATACCCAGCATGCACACCCCCGAAAACAGAGTATGGCTGCCTACATGGCGGGGTAAAAACGGTCATACATGTAAAAGCCCACTTGTGTGCAAACGAGTGAACGCAGAAGAAGAAGAAGAAGTTTCTGAAAAGTGACGATGCTGTGGTGTTGCAGGAGATATACGGGGACGACAGCAGTTCTTGGAAGCAGAACAAGGAATGCAGCTGGTCCAGTGCCCATCCACCCAGCTGACCCCTCAGCTTGCTGGTAGTGCCTTCTTGCTTCTTGCTTTGTCTCACAGCACATTTGTTATCAAGTGAAAGTAGTCTGAAGAGATCACTTGTTTTAATTATGGAAATTAAACTCATCTTGAGGAGTTTTTAAGAAATGAAATTATTGTTTCCAATCATGAAGTGAAGATAGTTGTTTGAATTTTGAAGTGAAAATGTTCCCAAGGAAATGTGAAGGAAGGGATGAATGTTGTTTTAATCGTAAAAAGAAACTTATGTGGGGAATTGTTAAGAAGTTGAAAGATAGTCGTTTAAATTTTGAAATGAATGACCCAAAGGAAATGTGAAGGAAGGGAAAAGATTGGAGGGGTATGTCTGTGTGGTGCATGGTTGGGGTCTCCTGACTGGTCAGTTTAGGTGGATATGTATACCTGGTATACTTTGTGGAAAAACGCCCACTATGATGTGATGTACAGATGCTCTTGCATGCGCAGCCCCCCACTCCCCCACCCCCACACACAGGTTTTTGACAGACTTAATTGTTAAGACTTTCATAGAACTTATGGTCACTTCCCTCCCCCCTCACTCCCCCACATCTTTAGCATTTAAGAAGTAGGATTTGATCAGTGTCAGTTTTTGGTTATGTGTACCTTTCATGAACAAATGTATTCTGAATTTGTTACTTATATTCCTGCTTTTTTAGAATCAGAATCAGAATCACATCATCATCTCAGAGGAAGAGTTGTAAAGTGTGTGAAACACAGAGATTACAAGCAGAACAGTCAAAGATGGCATAAAAAAACAAAAAAACAGAAACAAAATCCCCCCCTCAGCCCCTCCCGAACACACACACAAACACGCACTGAAGGATGCTTTTATGTGTACACACATGCATAACATAATGTTTATGACATGTTAGTTCTGACATAGCGTTGTTTTGTATGTCCAGCTATGAACAAGTAGAATATAAAGAGGGGTTGTATGAAGAACTGGTCACTCAAACTGTTTCCCCCCGCCCCCACCACCTCCATACCCTCCACCCTGCCCCCAGTTCCTCATTCATCTGATTCCTCAGTTCTGTCACCTCATCTTTCCATGCTGCCTCAGACTCAGAGGCATCATTTCCTAGCCATCATTCTTGCTTTGCAGACATCGTTGTCATGCCAGCAGTCCACAAAGCACTGGTACCACCCGGTTGCAATGAGGCCACTGACCAGAGAATACTGTGCAGACCAGAGAATATTCTGCACAGTTGCTTTGGCAGTTCAGTTTTACTGTTTGTTTTTTCATAGCTGCATGTATATAAGTGCTCTCCTTTCTCGCCATATATACTTTCCCAGCATACATTCCGGTTTTGCAGACATTATCATGCCAGCAGTCCACAGAGCACTGTTACCATCCTGTTGCAATGAGGCCACTGACCAGAAAATACTTAGCTCAGGTGCTGAGGCTGTCCAGTGTTTTTTAGTTGTACCTTTTGTTTTTTTCATAGCCAGATGCATATAAGTGCTCTCCCTTCTCACCCGTCCCAATACCAGACCCAGCCTTCACAAACTCTGTTCGTTGATTGAAAGAATGGCTGTGTTTCCAAGCCTGAATGAGCAAGGTTATCCTGTAGGGTGGGTTATGTGATTCCATTCCCATACCTTGCACTCCATTTGATTCTGCCGATAATAATGAATTGAAAAAGTTTTTCTGCTTTTTTCCAGTTGATGAATTGAAAAAGTCTTTCTGCCTTTTTCCAGTCGATGAACTGGTTTTTCTGCTTTTTTCCAAGTACATGAAGATAATCAGACTGCACATGTACTTCAGTTTACTAATGAGTATGGTTTATAAGTGCTTATATAAGCAGAGATTATGTACTTTTGTTGATTTTGTATCCTGAATTATCAAAGTGTGAGTGCTGTTGGATTAATATGTACCTTTGTGACAGCAATATTTGAATTCAGTATTTTTGTTTTGATTTTTTGATAAATACATTGTATGTCAAGAAGAGAAAAAACAAAACAAACTTTTGCAGAGTCTATTGAAATGAAAGGCTGGTCAGATTTACAACAGACCCCGCAAGAGATTTGTATCGGTTTTCTTTTTTATTGTATTGTTTTTGATTATCTTGCTACCAGAAGATAATTATTAAATTTGTGATATTGAACATGAGTGGTGTCTTAGACGTTGATTGTTGTGAGTGTGTGTTCTCTGCTGTGAAATGTAAAGAGACCCACTTGTTTGAAAACGTCAGCTCTCGCATCACACATAACATGCAACAGCATTAGCAGATGGAATAAAGTGCAATGTATCCATACTGATGAACTTTTGTATATTGTTTTGTTTATGGGTTTGAAAAACTTTTTTTCGTTTGTTATTGTTTTGTTGAAAACAGTGCACATTTGCAGTAATGTTCAACATTATGATTCAATGATTATTTATTTTCATTATTTCATGTTTTCTAATGCCCACAGCCTTCCAGTTTTCCTTGTCTATAATCTAACAGACTCACCTCAAAGTTGAGATTAACTGGAGGCACAACTGCCAGCACAGAGCTGTTAACTAGGTATATATTGAAGGCTGGATTGTCTTGGTTGCAGGGATTTGAACCCTTCACTCAACCATTATTTTTCTTTCTTTCCACACAGAGCCCTGCTAGTCTGGGACAAGGGAGGGGACAGATCTGGAGAAAGCTTGTTATTACATGGAGGGGTTTTCTGGAAAAAAAAAATACTTGGTAGAGGAAGGGGGGAGGGGGTGGGGGTGGGGGGCAGGTATGGAAAAAGTTTGCTACGAGGGGGATCATATTGGGAAATATTTGCTAGAGGTGGTGGAGGGGAGGGGTGGGCGGGCGGCAGGTATGGAAAAAGCTCGCTACATGGAGGGGGTTATTGGGAAATATTTGCTAGGGGGAGGGGGGCAGATCTGGTTATTGGGAAATATTTGCTGGGGGGAGGGGGTCAGATCTGGAAAAAGCTTGCTACATGAAGGGGGTTATTGGGAAATATTTGCTGGGGGGAGGGGGGCAGATCTGGAAAAAGCTTGCTTCATGGAGGGGGTTATTGGGAAATATTTGCTGGGGGGAGGGGACAGATCTGGAAAAAGCTTGCTACAAGGAGGGGCCTATTGGGAAATGTGTGCAAGAAGGGAGGGGCAGGTTGAGGGGCCTATTGCAAAATGCTTGCTAGAAGGAAGGGGCAGGTCTGGAAAGAATGAACTACATCAGAACTTAGTGAACTTTGCAGACATGAACATCACCTTGGCTTGTAAGTGCATGTGGTGCATGAACACCCACAGGTATAAAACTTTTCAGGGGATGACACTGAAGCTGTTGCAGTCCGTTCAGCATCTCTTCTGTACAGAAGTATGCACAGACAGTGGTTTGGTTGGTTGTTGAGGTTGTGCCTCACACCACGAACAACTGCAGTGTCCTGTTGTTGCAGCCAGCGGGCATGAAAGTACCTTCAGGAAAAGAAGCCTTCCTTCTCACAGGACTGAGGACACAACACATATTTTCTTACATGTTGAGATGTATTTGCCCTTTTTTGGTTTCATTGACATTTTAATGATAAAACTGATGAAATGTACAACTGTGGACACACATTCATATATAATGCATCTTTAGATGTAATGGTTTGGGTGAAAATAAATGGGCTTACACATCAGTAAGGACAACAATGGTTATGCACAATTAGTTCACATCAGTCATGTACAAGGTGCATACTATTACCACAGTCACATCGCATTTCTCGCATTACCACTTTTACATGTTTGTGATGTTTTAAAATTGTTTTGAGGAGTGTGTGAGTGAGTGAGCGAATGAATGACGGAGTCAGTGTGTGTGCATGTTTGCATGTTCTGGACAATTCAGAATTTATAAATTCACATTTAGCATCATCATGTTCATGGACTTGGCCAGCGTGTCTAACATAACACTTGTCTCATGCGCAGGATAATACAGTACCATTCATGCCAACTTGTAATATACATACATGATATTTTAACACATTTTCACAAGAAAGAGAGAGAGAGAATGTGTGTGTCTGTGTGTTTCTTTCTTTCTTTAGTTTAATGTCTTTTCACTCTGTGTATGTATGTGTGTGTGTGTGTGTGTGTGTGTGTGTGCGTTGTTGTTGTTGTTGTTGTCAGTAAGTGATGATTGTAGAAAGAAACACAATGTAAACTGGAGTGAAAAATGACAATTATTGTAGTCTGTACAGAATCTCTTCCACTCTGAAATTTTGATCATGCTCAGCCAAGACTGTGTACATATGAAGTTTTAAACAAATCATCACAAACACTCATAGCATCAGTGCCTGCATTCTGACAAATACCCAAATTCATAAGCATTATTACAGTGTGTGTAAATAGTGAAATATGCTTGATGACTGTTGTATTTAAAATATCTTATAAACATTTCACAGATGCTCTCTGGACAATATATGTGTTCCCATCAGCTTGTGCACAGGTAAATATCACCTGTGGACGATCACAAGATTGTTCTTCGCCACCTCTTATTAATCTGTTTAGAACCTGATCGGAACTTTAAGGTAAAATATAACATGAAGATATGCTCTCACCACCATCTTTGGGAAAACTATAAGTGTGATAAAATAAGTTTTGTAAGAAACTAAGAATATTTATCAATTCTGTTTGGCTAAAAGAAAAATACGTATATCAGCCATTATCAGCCTGATATAGAGTAGATTTGTTTCTGACAATTTTAATATGAAACATTTCATTTTGTCCCATTTTAAAATATTACCCCCACCTTTTTTTTCTTTGTTTGACCATTATGCTCAAGTAGAACTTTAAAAGTTTCACCTCAATCCATCCATTACTATTGGAGTAAAATGTTTTTGATACTTAAAAAAAAGACATTCCTTCCCATATGCTTGAAATGTCTTGGAAAAAAAAAAGATTAAAAAGAGAAGATCCTGAGTTTTCATGGATGCCTGCTTCATTTTTTCTTTCTTTTTTTTTCCTTTCTCCTTTTGGTCAGTTGCTAACAACACATTTCAACAAATAAAAAAAATATTCTGTGCAGACAGAAAAAAGGAGTGTGTCCATGGTTGGACAATGAATGGATGCTATGAAACCAATCCCTAAGCTAGAAAAAAAAATCCATTAAATAATGCTATCCTCTTGGTGAGAAAACCAAACCAAAAAACAACCCACTCTTGCATTTTTCACTCCCCAAACGGGATGGTTTTCCATAATTTTTTGTTATTTTTTTGTTTTTGTTTTTTGTTGTATTTTATCTTAAAGCACATTTACAATTCACTGGTCCTTTTTTTGTGGTCTCTCTCCTTAACAATAAAACCTGTGTAGCACAGCTCATATCAGTAAAACATGTCACTCCTTGAACAATAAATAAAGATATTTCAACAGGTATTGAAAAAAAGAAGAAGTAAAAACAACAAACAAACAAAAAACAAAAACAACAAATAAATGAATGCCCTCTCAGCTGAACAAGTCTTTACCAGCCTCTTTGAGTTCATCATCAGGCAGGTCGATGCCCGGAAGGCAAGTTAAGCTGGTGGAGGAGTTGTAGCGCTCTATGAAGGCGCCCTCCAGCGGGCGGTTTGGGTCCAAGGGGCTGGCGCGTACAGCGTCGCGAGACGCCATGGAAGGGTCGGAGGGGAAGAAGTTGAAGGGGGTGAGGTAGAGGGAGAGGGTGGTGCCCACGGTGGCGGTGTTGGGGGTGTTCTCCAGGTGGGGGATGTGGTAGGTGCCCAGGGTCACCCATGTCACCAGGTCCTGAACACACACACACACACACACACACACACAACGCACACACACACACGTTAGTATCATTGAGTGAGGTTCTTTCTGGCCCCATCAAATAGCAACTTCAAATTCGTGTCATGCATGCTGCTGGAAAAGAAGGCTTAACAATATATTAATCTAAAACTTTCAAAAAACAAATTATCAAAAAATGAAATTAATGACACAGCATCAGACCCCATGAGATATTCACATCGTGGAGCTTTCATCAAGCACAAATATATATATATATATATATGTGTGTGTGTGTGTGTGTGTGTATATATATATATATATATTATACCTATAGATAGATAGATAGATAGAGAGAGAGAGAGAGAGAGAGAGAGAATCATTACAGCCAAGACCTTTATGTTGATAAAAGCATGTCCGAATGTAAAGGCTTGCCTTTACGAAAATATTTGACAATAATGCCCACCACCAAACTTCCAACATAAATTGTGTTTAACGGGGTGATGAGGCAAACTGTCCTCATGATAAAAAAAAGCTTCTTGAGAAACTCGCGGCAGTACAAAACATCAAGGGTTAGTCACAACTCAGTGACAACTGGAGCGCCCCAGGGTTATCTGCTAGAGCCACCCTAAAATGGTATGAAAAAACATGCAACGTTTCAGTGATGGAAGCACGCGGCTGTGGTCTTGAACCACACGCCAGGGAAACCACATGGACGCACTGGAAAGAATGGCACACCACATTTCTATGACTTCTTCCCCCACAACCAGCTGTGTTGCTGTCCTTGTTCAACAGCCGAATCTTCAGCTCCTGCTGCCAGAGCGTTGGTAAGAAAATGAGGCCATCCCAGCTCTCTTCAAGATCACCAATGGCCTTGTGGACATCATCCCATCGCAATTCCTTCAACCCAAGAAACGCTGTACAGGGTGACCTCAACGCAAGTTCATCACCCCTCTCTCAGTCCCAGGGACTAAAGGCAAAGGCCAAGTTTTTACACCATGCTCCTCCACTAGGATGATACCTGAATCTGCCCCGGCATGCTTTAGATAACACAAACATAATTCATAGGTCATTATCCTCTTAGAAAGTACGTATGCTTTGTCTGGTTTAGTCTTACCGCCTGAATATAAGTTTTCTTCACGATTTTGCCAGTTAAACAGCACGCACGCGCACGCACACACACACACACACGCACACGCACACGCACACACACACACATATATATATATATATACGTACATGTATGTATATATATATATATATATATATATATATATATATATATATATATATATATAGAAATGTTAGACAGACTCCAACGAATTCAGAATAACGCTGCCAGACTCATTTGCAGAGCTTCTAAATTTGACCATGTTTCTCCTCTTCTTCAGTCTCTCCACTGGTTGCCTGTTTCTGATCGAATAGACTATAAGCTATCCACTCTGACCTTTTCTGCAGTAAACGGATCTGGCCCAAAGTATCTTTCTGAACTCATCCATATCTATACCCCGTCTCGTCAGCTCCGTTCTTCCTCTGATACTCGACTTCTCAGGATACCTCACGTCAGAAGTAAGACCTATGGACACAGATCGTTTTCTTTTCAATCGCCAAAGACGTGGAACAAGCTCCCTGGTAACCTCCGTCATTCTGATTCCCTCGCATCTTTTAAATCTCGTCTCAAAACTCACCTTTTCCCTCAGCAATAAGTTCAATTGTGGCAGGTCCACAACTACATGCATGTATATGAATGTGTATTGTGTGTGCGTGTGTTTATGTAAGTTTGTGCCTGCCTATGTGTGCGTATGTGTTAGGGTAGCTGTTAGATACACATGTATGTTAAAATGTATGTATGCAGTGTGTGTGTGTGCGTGCGTGCGTGCGTGCGTGTGTGTGTGCGCGTGCGTGCGTGCGTGCGTGTGTGTGTGTGTGTGTGTGGGGTCACATTTTGGTGTGTGTATGTAACATAGATATAATGTTTTATGTTATCAAAAGCGTTTTTGTAAAGCACCTAGAGCAGATTTCTGGATAGTGTGCTATATAAGTATCCATTATTATTATTATATATATATATATATGTGTGTGTGTGTGTGTGTGTGTGTGTATGCGTGTGTATGCGTGTGTGTGTGTGTGTGTGTGTGTGTGTGTGTGTGCATATATATATATATATATATGTGTGTGTGTGTGTGTGTGTGTGTGTGTGTGTGTGTGTGTGTACGCACGCAATTCAGTGTATCCTCCTTCCCCCCCTCATACACATACAGGGACCTGCAGTTAAAGAAATTTTAAAATGACATTGAAAGGCCTAGAAATTCTCCCAGGATGAAGCAAGGTGTCCATCCGTCCAAACTTTGACCACACAGACTGGCAGCGATAGTTCATCGGGTTCAGCCTCACACAGTCCCACGCACCTCCCCTGTAATCAGCACCAATTAGGGACCACAGGTGCTGCTAAATGAGAGAATTACACGACCGCCCCTAATCAGTGAGTCACACCTTGTTCAGTTTCGGCCAAAATCTGTTAACCAACCTAGCCTCGGGAAATGGAAGAAATGGAGCATGTAAAGAGTTTGGGAGGCTTGGGCGTTACAAGTCAGACCTTTTCCACGTGAAGTAACATTTCGTGCAAGCCTTTCCTCTGTTCTATTTTTTGTTGTTGGTTGCTTATACCCACTCCTTCCCGCTTCTCTGTCTATCTGTCTCCGTCTTTCTGTCTGTCTGTCTCTGGGGCATCACGTACATAGATCACATGACCAAAGAGGAAGTGAGGGACAGAATCAAGCAAGCCATCGGGCCCAATGAAGATCTCACCACTGTGAAAAAACGTAAATCGAGGTGGTATGGGCACATCACAAGATCAACAGGATTGCAAAGACGATCCTGCAGGGCGCTGTACAAGGAGGGAGAAGGAGAGGCAGACAGCAAAATGAGGGAAGACAACATCCCAGAATGTCAGGTCTGAGGCTGAGCGAGGCCCTTAGGGAAGACAACATCCCAGAATGGACAGGTCTGAAGCTGAGCGAGGCCCTTAGGGAAGACAACATCCCAGAATGGACAGGTCTGAAGCTGAGCGAGGCCCTTAGGGAAGACAACATCCCAGAATGGACAGGTCTGAAGCTGAGCGAGGCCCTTAGGGACAGGTCTGAAGCTGAGCGAGGCCCTTAGGGACAGGTCTGAAGCTGAGCGAGGCCCTTAGGGACAGGTCTGAAGCTGAGGCGAGCCCTTAGGGAAAGACAACATCCCAGAATGACAGGTCTGAAGCTGAGCGAGGGCCCTTAGGGAAGACAACATCCCAGAATGGACAGGTCTGAAGCTGAGCGAGGCCCTTAGGGAAGACAACATCCCAGAGTGGACAGGTCTGAAGCTGAGCGAGGCCCTTAGGGAAGACAACATCCCAGAATGGACAGGTCTGAAGCTGAGCGAGGCCCTTAGGGACAGGTCTGAAGCTGAGCGAGAGCGAGGTCCTTAGAGAAGCAGAAAACAGAGAAGGATGGAGGAAGGTGGTTGACAGGTTATCTGTGGTGCGCCAACGGTCATCCAGACTAAGGGACAAGTGAAGTGAAGTGAGTCAGAAAACGCCTGTGATCATTGCTCATACACAATTTTATCTGACAAACCAAGTTCATAAAAAAACAGTAGTGGATTCGTTCGTTCATCGTTCGTTTATTCATTTATAGTCTGTTCATCTAAGATGGTGATATTAGACTGATAACAGCAGTGGATAAGTGATAGCTAAAACAACTCTTCAGCATGTAAATACACACTCCTTGGCGAGAGGTTTTGGTTTGTGTTTATGGGTTCCCATTCGTGTATTAGCCTATTATAAATATCCAACCAACATACTTCAGATATCGCTGCCTCTCACTGCCCCTCCCCTCCCCAACAACACACACATTCATAGTATAACCACCACTGTGGTCAGAGA
>NC_134897.1:25094674-25112174 GCF_041734735.1 Babylonia areolata | reverse complement strand
GTCTTCCAAGTCAAAACCTCTGTATTCGTTTCCAAGCACCCCCGAAAACGGAGTATGGCTGCCTATATGGTGGGGGTAAAAACGGTCATACACTTAAAAGCTCGCTCGTGTACATACGAGTGAACGTGAGATTGCATGCAGCCCACGAACTTAGAAGATGAAGAGGAAGTTTCCCATCACTCCTCTTCTGTTCACTCGAGCGAGACCGGAATTTGTTTTACTGCAGAAAGAAAATAACGTCACCTTTCTGCAGCCTCTGAAATGGGCTGTAAAACCCAGGAAACAATGAGCCGTGTGGGAAGTTGATTTCATTTTGATTTATCGATTTATCGATTTTCTTACGATGACAAACGCGTAGTTCTGTTCAATGGCACTGGCAACTGAATGCACATGGAGGAATTGAGAGAGAGAGAGAGAGAGAGAGAGAGAGAGAGAGAGAGAGAGAAAGAGAGAGAGAGAGAGAGAGAGAGAGAGAGAGAGAAAGAGAGAGAGAGAGAGAGAGGAGGAATATATATATATATATATGGAGTGATTGCCTAGAGGTAACGCGTCCACCTAGGAAGCGAGAGAATCTGAGCGCCTTGGTTCGAATCAGGGCTCAGCCGCCGATATTTTCTCCCCCTCCACAAGACCTTGAGTGGTGGCCTGGACGCTAGTCGTTCGGATGAGGCGATAAACCGAGGTCCCGTGTCCAGCATACACTTAGCGCACGTAAAAGACCCACGGCAACAAAAGGGTTGTTCATGGCAAAATTATGTAGAAAAATCCACTTCGATAGGAAAAACAAATAAAACTGCACGCGGGGGGGGGGGGGGGGGGGGGGGGGAGGGTGGCGCTGTAGTGTAGCGACGCGCTCTCCCTGGGGAGAGCAGCCCGAATATCACACAGAGAAATCTGTTGTGATAAAAAGAAATACAAATATATATATATATATATATATGAGAGAGAGAGAGAGAGAGAGAGAGAGAGAGAGAGTACAGTTAGACCAAACAGATTGAAATGGAAGCTAGGATTTCCGACCCGTCACTGACCTCATTTGTCAACTTGTGGAATAATCACGCAGTTACAGTTATAGAGCTCTCGCATCAGATACCATCATAGACCTGGACTGCATAAAGTATGACGTGGCCCGACAGCACTGGCTGGGTACTTATCTCAGTCCGGGTAGACTGGGTTTTACGAGCCCCGCAGGCCTATTTTGGATGCTCATCTATCGGAGAAGAGTAGAGAACTTTCTCTCTGTTGGTCTATAACGACGTCAGTATCGCTGGATGACAGTGGTGGTAACGTATGGACAGGGGTCACATAACTGGCAATATTCACTGTAAGTTATTTGTACATGAATTACTGCATAATCGCATTCCTTTTGAACGTGACTTCTGTTTCGTTTGTGGGAAGGCTTGAAGCCAACGGTACAGCCCTAAAAAGGTCGTCTTTTTCTCTCTTTTTTTAATTTGATTTTTTAAAATTTAATTTTCTTCTTCTTCTTATTATTCTTTTTTTAATTTTATTTTATAGAACTCTGTTTAATACGTTTATTTGTTCTTTTTATTTGTGTCATCGTTGTCCGCATCTCTGCTCCTCCATATTTCACCTTTGTCACTCCTGTAGGTCGTTTGTGATTATCAATTATTTCATTTCTATTTCTACATCTGCTCCCCACCCCCATCCCCCACTAAACTTACAATCCCTCCACAGAATAACGCAGGAAAACAGAGAGAGAGAGAGAGAGAGAGAGAGAGAGAGAGAGACAGATAGACAGACAGACAGAGACAGAGACACAGAGAGATAGAGACAGTGACAGAGAGAAACAGAGACAGACAGACAGAGACACAGACAGGCACAAAGAGAGAGGGGCACAGAGAGAGAGACAGAGACAAGAGACAGAGAGACAGAAAGAGAGAAATACAGTCTGAAAGATAAGGGGAGAGAGAGAGAGAGAGAGAGAGAGAGAGAGAGAGAGAGAGAGGGGTAGATAGAGAGAGAAGGGACAGAGAGACAGAGACAGACTTAGGAGAGAGAGAGAGGGGCAGAGAGAGAGAGAGAGAGAGAGACAGAGAGAGAGAGAGGCAGTGAGAGAGAGTGAGAGAGAAGATAGATAGATAGATAGAGAGAGGGGTGGGGGGCAGAGAGACAGAGACACAGACACAGAGCAGGAGAGAGAGAGAGAGAGGGGGAGTGGGGGGGGTGCAGAGAGAGAGAGAGAGGCAGTTAGAGAGAAAGGGAGAGAGACAAGAGACGGAGAAATAGAGAGAGAGAGAGAGAGAGAGAGAGAGAGAGAGAGAGAGAGAGAGAAAGACAGACAGACAGACAGAATAGGGCACCCTCCCGAACAATCTGATAGGCTTTCAGGAAGAATAAGCGTGTATCGGTTCACATGATGACGGCTAGTGAGGGTTTAACATTAGCTTAAAAACAGTTAAACCTGTTCATGTCTGGTTACATCCATTTCCAGTGTTCCTATTTTCGTTTCTATGATTGCTCTCGCAATGAAAACAAAGAAAAAAGACAAAAAAAAAGACAAATGTACACTCCTCAGACTTCAGACTCAGACCCTGATATAGATAATCTGGTCCATTTCAACGAAGGTAGTAGTAATCATCATCGCCAGTAGCATGTAGTCTAATAACAACGCCGTCATCATCAGTGAAATGCTTAATCTGCTCACCTTCTACTTCCATTCCCTGTATACGTGTATACGTAAGCAGAAGATCAAATACGCACGTTAAAAATCCTGTAATCCATGTCAGCGTTCAGTGGGTTATGGAAACAAGAACATACCCAGCACTCACACTTCCCAAAAATGGAGTATGGCTGCCTTCATGGCGGGGTAAATAAACAAAACGGTCAAAGAAATATGTTACATGTCTGTATGAGTGTGTGTGCGTGACAGAAGCCTGGTTGAATGACATAGGGAACGAAAGATGAGCGCCTAGTGGCAGCGGCCAGCTGGCTCTACCCAGGTAGGCAGCCTGTTGTGCAAATGACCCCGTGTTTGTAAAAAGCTTATAGATCGGTCTCTGACTGACCGAGGATAGGCGCTATATAAGCATCCATATCATCACCATCATCAAGGTAAGACAAATATGCGCACAAAGAACTGCAACCATCAGAAGCACCACCGCAACTACTGCTGCAGCTGCTACTGCATCTTCGTCATCGAACACTTAAGTGATCATTGTTCTGGTCATCTATATTTACATCCTCAGCCAGGTTACGCTGTCATCATCGTCATCGTGGTCACGATCATCATCAAAATTAATACTGACAAACTCTCCTGGTGAGGAAAAGCACAGCATTTCAGCAACCGCCGCTACCACCACCACCACAATCTTCGTTGCCATTTTAACTGGCATCGTCATCGAACACTTCAGCGATTATTCTTCTGGTCATCTATATTTACATCCTCAGCCGGGTTACGCCATCATCATCATCATGATCAAATACTGACTTTAACTTTCTTGGTGAGAAAAAGCACAGGACTTCAACAACTATCACAACCACCACCACCACCATCACCACCATGGTCAACAAACACTAGGGGCTTCAACTCACCTGATCCTCTATGCTCTCATCGTCAGCCATGTAGGAGGTGAAGTTGACCACGGGGTCCCTGGCGTCCCACATGGCGTAGATGGAGGAGGAGGCGGCCTCCGAGTCCTTGTGCCGCGTCACCGCCACCTGGCACCGTGCCCAGGGCACCGAGGGTTCAAACCCGTCCTCGGGAGGCAGAAGGGGAGGAGACATGCCCCGCGCCAGCACCCTGTAGGACCGCCGGTGTCCCAGGTCCGATACGTTGCCGCCGGAGACGAGCAGGTACTTGGGAGTGGTGAAGTTGTAGTGGTAGCACGCCTCGCTCTCCCGCCGCTTCAGGGTCTTGGCGATGTAGGTCTGGGTGTGGGAGGTGGTGGGGTCGCGCGCCCACGTGTCGGCCTTCCTCTCCAGGTTGACGTCCCACGTGCTGAAGTCGTTGCGCGTGCCGGCCACGTCCAGGTCCGCCTTGACGTGGAACAGGTGCTGGTGCATGCCGGCCGTCACGTGCTGGTTGATGCGTGTGCCGTACCTCTCCTCGGGGCTGACGTAGTAGCTGGTGGCCAGGTAGCCCGTGGAGCTGATGCTGACCTCCACGGCGCCGTTGGCGTGGAACTTGTAGTCCAGGATGTAGTCGTAGTTGATGAGCGAGACGAAGGCTCGCAGCACGAGCACCGTGTCCGACAGGCCGCCGTAGAACGCCCCGGACATGCTGTACGCCCGGTGACGGCGCAGCGCCACCTCCCGGTTGTGCTCGAACAGACACAGGGCCCGCGTGAAGCGCTTCAGGCCGCCGTCGTTGGAGGTGAACATCTGCGTGTCCAGGTAGACAGCGTGTGAGGGGCAGTCCTCGCCCTCCAGCATGCCCCGCATGCGCGTGCCGAACAGTCCCGCAGAGTCCGCGAAGAAGAGGATGCTGGAGGCCGGGGTGTACCCTGCGTACAGCACGGCGATCTCCTGCACGCTGATCTCGTAAGCGATTCTCTCCCCGCCGAACTTGACGTCGAACAGCTGGAGGCCGATGGTCGGGGAGACGCGGAGGGTGAAGTGCCAACGCATGTAGCTGACGTGGGTGCCGGTCACCATGAAGCGGTTCCCCTGAGGCAGCACGCTCACGGGAGGAGGTCGGCCATCTTCAGGGAAGGGATCTCCCCGGAGGTGGAGGGCGCTGTAGGGTTCTTTCTCGGGCAGCTCGGGGAAAGACTCTCGGGTCTTGTTGATGTTGCCCTCGTTGTAGCGCCTGGCCAGATCTTCAAAGTTGTCGAAGTACTGGTCGGCGTAGTAGACCTTCTCCACGGTCCAGTCCAGGGAATTGGTGCTGGTGGTGTTGACGAGGAACTGCAGGTCCAAGGGGTGCAGCGTGAAGAACTCCACGTCGTAGGCCAACCAGAACCAGGCCGCACGGTTGTCGTGGGGCAGGAACACAGAGCTGATGGGGGTCATGGTCAGCCGCAGACACTTGGCTTTACAGCCCGGTCCCAGCGTCGCTCCGTAACTCTCTTTTAAAACCTGCCCCAGACTCTTCATCACCAGACCCATAAGGCGGCCGAAGACTTCCCGGAACTCTACCCTGGAGAAAGGCCTCATGGAGTAAGGCACGCGGGTTTTACGGGACTCGGTCTGAACCACCCTGGCTCTAAGAGGCCGCACCGACAGAGGCAGCTCGTACTCCTCCACAACCGGTGGGGTGGCGTTGCCCCGGAAGATGACGATGCGAGCTGTCCGTCCAGGCATGGGACCCCGCCCTTCCAGGTAGTCCAGGACCTGCGCCTTGGGCGGCACCACGGCCTCCATCAGGTGGATGAAGTTGTCTCCCATTTTGGCCTTCGTGACGCCGGTCAGGCGGAAAGCTGTGTGGTTGGTGGCGAAGTACTGAAGCACCGTCTTCACCTCGTCCGCCGTCAGCTCGGAAAACGGCGTGAGCGGGGCGTTGATGTACTCTGAGCGGCTGACGGTGCAGGCTTTGGGGCAGGTGGGGGCCTTGCTACTTTGACCGAGGACGGCCACGAGAACGATCCCCACCACCAGGCACAGACAGCACAGCAGCAGAGCGAGTGACAGCGTCCGCCAGCGGCGGCATGCTGCTTCTCTTCGGGCACCGCGTCGGCCGTGCTCCTCCATGGCACTGCAACACATCGTCGTCAGTCAGTTGCACACCCGTGATGAAAAGTTCATAAATAACATGCATACCCTTGAGATATATTAACAAGTACACGCGTGTCCACGAATATGTTTGCAAATCCGTGTTCGTGTTAGTGAGTGTGCGCGCGCGCACACACACACACACACACACACACACGCACACACACACACACACGCACGCCAGTATACGTACTTACACTCATTTCTCGTATCTGCATCGTTCCACGAATATGAACTGGCCAGTATGTTAAAAAAAAAAAAAAAATCAACTACAAAAACAGCAACGGTATTTTGCGTTCGCAACGAAGTTCTTAAAAAAAAAAAAAAGGGGGGGGGGGGGGGGGGGGGTATAAGTAATAATAATCGTTTACTGCTAATGACTCTAGCGAATTTTCAAAATTACATGGCATTTATTTACCTGAATGGCAAAAAAAACAAAACAACAACGACAACAACAAAAAAACAAAACCCATTTCATTCGATTACCTGTTTCTCACAGAATGAAAACTTCGCAAAACCACGCTGCTTAGTGTAAGTCATTGACTGTCATGTTTCCTCAGCAGTCTTCACCAACGTCATCCAAACTCTTCTCTTCCGCAGGGGAGAACGCGCGCGCGCACACACACATACACAGAGGTGATCATTCCGTCATCAAAAGGTGAACTTGTTCATGGACAAATCACCTTTACGTCATCACTGGCTCGGGGTCGCTCTCGTCGCTTATGCCCAGTGTCTAGACAGTTTATCTGACAACCCTACCGTCTAGACGCTTACGACAAACCTTACACAATATTCACCTGGAGTTTGACTGGACTTGAAAGCTGGGACTGTAAGTGTTAATTAAACCCACAGGTGTAACTGACAGCGCCTCGACAGGCTTTACGTGACCGTGGTAAGCCGATAGATCGGGGACAAACACGATTTGAAGAGGCTTGGGACGCATGTGATGTCTGGTTCCGGTAATGGAGTTTTCCTCCTAGCAGCCAGTACAGATGTACTCCGTTTCGGTACAGATGATTCTGAACACGCCAGCGGCTTTCTGGCGTTCACTGAGACGTACCATTACACCCACGCCTCTCTTCCTTCCCTTTTCTTTCGATCGTAGTCTCTGTAAATTTCTACCATGAAATGTATGTACGTCATTTTACCACATCCTGGTGCGGTGCTTTTTCTGAGTAACATGCGAACTCATTATCGTACACTCAGCCCACATACCTGTTCTACGAAATGAACAGTCCAAGAACATTAATGATGAAAATTTGGGGTCATTGACGTTGACGGCCATGACTGGAGGTCCATGCAGTTTTTTCTTATTACAATTATTTATTTATTTATTTATCTATTCATTATTATTATTATTATTATTGCTGTTGTTGTTTTTTGCTTGGCAATGATGGCGTGGTAAATAAGCTTCACAGTGAAAGGAAGTGGCAAGTGTCGGAAATAAATGACGAATGCAGTTTGAATGCATTTGAGGAAGGGCCTACATGCCTATACTTCATAACTCGGAAAACAACAACAACACCTGTATCTCAGTCCTTACGAAGAAGGTTGTTTCTAAGGGATGTGGGCAGGCGGTAATCTCTCAGTCTCTCGACCTGTCTTGTGGAAAAAGAAAGGAAGTCATTGTTCGTTGATCTTTCTTCACGTGGTATCCGTGACGTCATACTAAGACACCATGCACACTGTTGTTAACGACGCGGGCAAACGGGGGTGGAGTGGAAAACCAGTACAGAACTATAAGAGTTTGAAACGAGATACGTGAACAAAGAGCAGCAGAGCAGAAACCATTTCAGACCGCAGTCTTCTGCAGAATGAACTCTATACACTGAAACACAGGGGAGAAAGGGAGAGAATGGAATGCCATTCTGACGAAAAAGACAACAAGAAAGAAAAAGAAAAACAAACAAACCAAACAACACCCCCCACCCCCACAAAACAAACCCAGTCTAAACTGTAGAGAACTGCGGAAGTCTTGCCTCCTTTCATCATCACCTCAAGACGCACACTGCTGGAACGTTTCAACAGCCCAGAATGAATACCTTGGTGTCAGCATTACCTACAGCCTTGACTGGAAGACACACTTGACTGCATAAACCAAGGACAACAGTTTGCTGGGCGTCCTCGAGCGATACGTGAAAAATGCCAACCTTAAGATCTAATACAGAGGTAACACTATACCCTAAGAAGACCTTAGAAAGAATACCGTTATTTGATTTGATGCAGTATGCCGTCGATCAAATCCGCCAGGTCGAGCAAGCACAAAGACGAATGGCGCGCAATATCACAAAACTTTTGCAGATGCGAAAACTCTGTGGATGCTGAACTGGAACATCTCCGAAAGCAAAAGCGAGAAATGCCAACTAGTTGTGCTTTTTTTATCGTACAGTTTGAAACAGAAACAAGCGTCTCATTCCATTCCATGTCGGTACTTTTGTTCAACTTCAGAAGCTGATACGGCAAATGTAAAATGTGGCTAAATGTCTATAATTAATGAAACTGAAAACTAAAGTCACCACAGTATGAGAGAGGATTTGCGGGGACACACACACACACACACACACACACACACACACACATAATTATGAGCAGACTCTCGGGGACACACACACACACGCACACATACACACACACACACACACGAACGTACATACACACATACATACACACACACGCACGCACACACGCACGCACGTACGTTCGCACAAACACACACACACGCACGCACAAACACACACACACGCACGCACACACACACATACGCACGCACGCACCCACCCACACACACATACCCCCCTCCACTCCCACCCCTCCATCCCCTTCCCCCATTCCCCCTCCCTCACACACACACGCACGATCAAATAAACCTAACAAGTACATTCATCTTGCTGACCATGCCACTTACTCGTCAGCGAGAAAACGCTGTGTTCCCTTCAGGGCCTGCATGGGTACCCGCTCCAAGTTCCTCGTCACCATGGTGATGCGCTGACGCCTCTGGTCACTCGCTGGTCAGTGGAGGGCCTGTGACAGACCACCAGTGGCTTGATGCCCGAACGACAACGCCTTCCGTTCAAACAAAACAGGACCAACGCCTCGACCACCCCACCCTTCACGGTAAAGACCACGGCCACGAACAACGTGACCTGAAATTAAGGGCGAAATGCCAATAGGTCGTTAAACACACCACTACAATTCAAACAAAAGTTTATTCCAACATGCAAAACAGGTACACAGTGTGATTTAATTAACATCAGAGGAAAGACTTCTTGTTGTCCCCTACCCCTCCCTCATACCGGTTTCGGTTTCTTTCTGTCAAAGACTGAGTCAAATGCAAGTTTACCGACAATATCGAGAATGTTCTAGAATGCCAAGAGAACATACAAGCCCGGCTACTTTCACTGTTTGCCAAGTTTAGATTATTATTTTCTTTTTAGGCGAATCTAGGGTTAATACAATGCGCTTTTCTTTTTAAACTCATGTTCTTTCTTCGCACCATACATCAGCAACGGTCCGAATACTGACCTCATTTGTTCATTGTCTATTCACAACAAAATGTTTACACTTGCAGTGAGTAGACAACGAACAGATGAGGTCAATATACTGACAGTTACTGAGATATATAATGGTACGAAGAAGGTGTATATGTTAAAGAAAAAACACCCCAAAACTCACAAATGTATTATAAATGAAATCCCGTAAAAAAAGGTTTAGAACAGATACAACATACTGGCTTACAACAGTGTAGACAAAAAGACAATACAAGCACATGTTTAAAGTCAGTGTAAGTTTGGACTGTGTTCAGGATTTAACCCTGAGGGGGGAGTTCCTTTATTGCCAGACCCTGGTTGAACATTGTGACTCATTCTTTTTCCCAATCAAAAGGAAACACTGGGAGTATTCACATTTCCCCCATTGGTCAATAACATTGTAATATATACTCTACATTTCTTCCCCTCCACTCTTTGACTGCCGTTCTATATGTCATTCGAGAAGGGAAGAAATGTAGAGTATATTGAACAATGTTGTTTAAACAAATTTATAATATTTCCGTCTTTGGGACGAAACTGAATGTAAAGAACACAGGGGAAGAAATGTGGATATTGGCAGAAGAACAGTTGGGGGTGGGGGTGGGGTGGGGGTGCGGGGGGACGTGTGGGGTGGGGGCAGAAGATGGGGAAGGATGGCTGCGGGAGACGTAATCCAAGTTGTACCCTGTAGAGCTGGTCTATATTTCTATGTTTCCCTTTTGGACTATAATTTAGGAACAGGTTTCATATCATTCACCAAAGTCAACATTCTGCTATAATACTATTATCAAGTATGTCACCACAGGTATTGCTACATGTAATGCATATCCGACATTAAAACCTTTTCTAATTTTCCGTGGCAGATATCTTTTCATACCCCCTTCCTTTCTTCCCGTCAAATACTGTAAGGATTTGTGAACACCTGCCGGATTCTATGGTCGATGCAAATTCATAACATTCTCGATGTTCACTGATATTATAAATTAAATAGAAAAGATACTATTTCATGTAATCAAACTGATCCTGCATTTATACACTCCACGGCCCCCTGACCCCCAATGGTAAACAGGAAGAAAGGAACAACAAAACGACATTCAAAAATACATAATCGAAACTGAGAATACACACAGAACTGGGGAGAGAGAGAGAGAGAGAGAGAGAGAGAGAGAGAGAGAGAGACAGACAGACAGACAGACAGACAGACAGACAGACAGACAGAGGTGTACGCTTGTCTTGTAAACTTTCTAACCTCATGGACGCTCGTTCCTCTCAATCCTGTCCTCTATCAATGAAAGGAACACACACACACATACACACAAACACACACACACACGCACACATACACAAACACACACACACCCACGCACGCACACATACACACAAACACACATACACACACACACAACGCGCGCACGCTCGCTACACGGTGACGTCAAAGCGTGCAGACTGATTCACATACAACATCTACTTCAGTTTTTAAAAAAAGAAGAAGAAAATGCCTGACCTTCGCATAAACCCAACACATTGGTCAGTGTCTTGAGAACCCACCACAGGTATACACTGGTCAGTGTCTTGAAAACCCACCACAGGTATACAGTATGAAACATTTGCCCCCCAAACGAAATGAGACACACACACACACACACACACACACACACACACACACACACACACAAACAACAAAAACCAACAACAAAATAAACATTATTATGCAAATACACCAAACAACAATTTAAAAAGAAATAAACACAGACACTCAACTCACAAACAGTCGAACAAACACACACACAACCCTCCAAAGCAAGCAAGCAAACAAACAAACAAACACAAACACCGACCTGTCTTGTCTCTTTCTTCCGCTCTTCTTGTCTTCTCTGGTCAGTCACTTGATGAGTGGTGATGGACTGACGGAAAGTCCCCGATAGCTCACAGGAACTGTGCACGCGTGGTACTACCCCCACACTCAAGACACACCCACCCCACAAACACAACTAAGAACTCAACTGAGCGAATCTTGTAAAAACAACACAAGTGAGTGTTCAAGCTGAGAACATCGTGGGTTTCGTTCGCTGGTCGCTAGCTGTATCGCTACTGTACGTACGTATGTACATTCACAGACACACAGACTACACAACGGGGATGCCAAGTATTTTGGAGTTAGCCGTTGGCTGCCCCCTCGCGCCTTTTAAATAAAACGACATCGTCCATTGAGAAAAAAACGGGGGGAGAGGGCTGGACCAATCAGCGTCGAGTATTCCGCACACACCTCCATGACTGTTGTCGTGTTCTGGTGGGGAGGAAAAAAAAAAATGAAGTGCGCATCCAGACTGATTTCGCAGACTGTCATGTTTTTGTGCGTCATAGGTTTGTGGAGATTCCATTCAAGTTGAACAAGGGTGTGTGTGTGTGTGTGTGTGTGTGTGTGTGTGTGTGTGTGTGTGTGTGTGTGTGTGTGTGTGTGTGTGTGTGTGTGTGTGTGTGCGTCTGTGTGTCTGTGTGCGTCTGTGTGTCTGTGTGTGTGTTCGGTGTCCGTTTAGTTTACGATATTTGATACTGGACGGGGAGAGGAAGAAGAAAACATGCTGGAGAAGGAAAGAAATAACTGTCCGTGCATGTTAGTAATTATACATAATATTATACAGTTTTAAAACATTACAGGAACTCACAACACCCGTCCACCAACGTCGAGAAAGCATGATCATATTCCCCAAGGTCTATGCTCCCTCAGTTCATAGTAACCCCAGGTCTACGTTTCCCTAGTTCTAAGTAATCCCAGTTCAATGTTCCCAAGTTCTAAGTAACCCCTTGTTCTCTGTTCCCCCAGTTGTAAGTAACCCCAGGTCTATGTTCCCCCAGTTCTAAGTAACCCCAATTCAGTGTTTCCCCAGATGTCAGTAACCCCACTTCATTGTTCCCCTCGGTCTATATTTCCCCAGTTCTAAGTAACCAGAGGTCTGTGTTCCCACTGTTTATGTGTATGTTTGTTTCGTCATCTTTTGGGAATACAAATATTGCATAAGAAAGTGCTATAATTCTGAAAGGTCTAAACAGTACGCTGTGCACACTTTCATGTGGTAGTCAGTTCTGGTAAGTGCAGTCAAAGTAGGCCAAGAGTCTATACTGCATTAAAAAAAACCCTATAGGTAGTGGTCGGTTTGGTTCAACAGTGGTCAGCAATGATAAGCTGAAGTCAGAGTAGAGGTGTAGTGGTTAGTTAATGGTCGAATCCGACGGTTATGCACTGTTAGGACTGCATCAGAAACCAGAAATGGTTTCTTTGAAGAATGGAAAATCGCGGATTTGATGCCAAGAGTGCAACGTTCCAGCGAAGATACTGATGATGAGATGACGGTTGGAGATGGCGCAGGCACTGAGTGTCATCATCAAAAGACTTTGAGTTGATGGAATGAGATCTGATAAAGTCTGAAAAGAGGTCTGGTGCAAAGAATGAACAGAACTGATCCCAGAGCACGGGCCCTGGTAAGGTTTACGTTCTTTGAAATTTTGCCTCAGATCTGACAGGATGAAAACCATGAGAGTTGCATAACCTAATACCCCATTCATATTTTAGAGTCTATCGTAAAACACATGGTGGTCGAATGCATTGAAATATGTTGAAAATTTTTTTGACACCGAACGCCAGTATTGTGCAGAGAGCAGTTTAGAAATATGTCGTTTGTACTTTTTTTTTACTTGTTTCAACACTATGATAATGACATGTGCATATTGCGAAGGACAATGAGTTGGAGAACTTCCGGGACATGATTTTGCAGAGGTTTTTTTTCTACATGAATGAGAGAAACAGTCTGATTATTTATTTTTCGATAATGTTTTGGGTCAAAAGAAGATATGTCAGATGGGTTTGACAGTCGCCTTTTTGACACACGAAAAAAGACCTAAACATTTGTAGCCAAGTGCTCAGCTGGCTACGAATACTGCTTCACACACGAACTGGAGCAGACACCTTTTTCACTGCCAACCTGCTGGTCTTCAACGATTCGTGCAGAATGCGTGACGCCATTTGAATTGTGGATGCAAAGCCCATCTTCTTTTCTTCTCCTTATAATATTGTAATACAACAATAGAAAAACCCTTTGTGACTGTCCTCTATATGTCTTTGGCCTGTGCGCCGATCTTTTCTATCCTTTCATCTTCACACTCTTTAATTCAGTAAATCAGTAATTCTTTTGTAATGCCTTTATAATACCACCACTCGGGTTAACACGGCTACTGTACGAAAGTGGCGTCGCCGTTAGGATATTGATCCAAAACAAATCCAAAAAAACATTTCTTCTAATGTTTCAATCGTCTTATTAAAATGAACAAAATTAATTAAACCCCTTACCACTCAGTTTGTTACACATCAATGAAGAGTGAACTATTCAAGTTACAGTTTGAAGCAAGTAAGTTCTAGAAAAGGGACAAAGGAGCGCGAAGAGAGTTTGCTCCTCAGAGTAAAATTTCTCGTCAGATTCAGTGATGGGTTTGGGGAATTCAGATTTGGAAACAGCAGGTTTGATCAATGTGACTTCGCTCCGTTTATAGTGAAAGTGATTGGACTGGGCTTTTTAACACAATGTCTATTGAATACATATCAATGTGGGTGTTTCTCAAGGTCTTGTGGTAGAACCTCTTATCTTTTCACACACACACACACACACACACACACACACACACACGAAACATGTGATGAGAAACCGCAAAAATCATCAGCGAAGCGGAGCAGAGCAAAGAACGAGTGATGATGCAACCCCCATTTCCTCAACACACTACTAGATGCAGGAGCCATACAGGCAGTCTCTCTTCTGAAGCGGAGCCACGCATCTGCCTCTCTGTCTCTGTCTGTCTCTGTCTCTCTCAACCCTGAAACTGTACTCAGAGCTTTGCACCCAGAGAGCTAAGTTCACACACGAAGGGAATCGGACTGTGCTATCTATCAGTTGGCAAAAGAACGGTTTCTGTTGGCTCTGGTTCAAGCGACACAGCCATCACTGTACGGACTTACATATGAGGTGGTCCAGACAGAGCAGAGTTATATGTGGAAAGAGAAGGACGAGGAGGAAGAAGGGGAGGAGGAAGGACAGAGAGAGAGAGAGAGAGATGAGGAGGAGGAGGAGGAGTGAGTGAGAGATTGATTGACACAGGAGGAGGAAGAAGATGTGTGGAGCATACACACACACACACACACACACACACACACACACACACACACACACACGCAAGTACGCACGCACGCGCGCGCTAGACGAGCGACGAGAGAGAGAGAGAGAGAGAGAGAGAGAGAGAGAGAGAGAGAGAGAGAGAGAGATATGAAGGCGTTGACGATTGGGAGAGGGAGGATGGTTGCACGGGTGGGTGGGTAGAGGGATGTGTGGGGGTGATGGTGTGGAAACAGAAGTGGTCTGTTTTCTGGTTGAAAGACACAACTGGAGATAGCCGACACGAGGATGAGGTGAGATGTATACCTCAATGACGCCCCTCCCTGTTTATGTTGGATGGCGTGTGTGTGTGTGTGTGTGTGTGTGTGTGTGTGTGTGTGTGTGTGTGTGTGTGTGTGTGTGTGTGTGTGAGTGAGAGAGAGAGAGAGAGAGAGAGAGAGAGAGAGAGAGAGAGAGCTAAGTTTCGTTAAGTAACTAATGCATTTATATGAATACACTGATTCCATTTCCATCTTGGTACCATCTGAAGACCACCTCTCTCTCTCTTCAGCATCACCAAACCACATTTTTCTGAAAACCACAATGTTGATTCTACTCTGATTCACCTTTCACTGGAAGCTTTATGTTGCCTTTATAGATTTTGAAAAAGCATTTGATTCAGACACAAAAGTTTCTTTTTTTGTGTGGCTTTTTTTGTTGTTGTTGAAAAATGTCATTACCGGTAAATTTCGTGAATATTTTGTGAGTATGCACGATAGTGTTAAGGCAAGATTCAGACCTGTAGGTGCTTTAAGGGAATTTATCAACCGATAATAACGATATAAAAACTAATAATGGATTGATTTGTGTATCGCATTCCTCCACGCGAATTTAGCCTCAATGTGCTGGCAGTCGGCCATTCACAGGCAGTCATGCCCAGAAAATGACCGTCCACACTCAACGTTACACACACGTACTTATGAGCAGAGAACGGCTCAAATTAACAGCGGAAATGAGCATGTACTGCCCTTGTAAGTAAACCAAATAGAGCACTTCTAACAGTCTTGCATGATTTAAGAAATTTGAAAAAGTCAGTCATTTTCTGTTATTTTAATTAAAACATTTGACTAAAAATTCAGTCGATGTCATTAATACGTAGCTGGTTTGGGGCACTTGGTGCTGCTTCTAACCATCATGAAAAGGCCCACTTATTTGCTCTGCGTTTTATCAAAAGTGTCAAATAGCCTGGTATATGATGAGATCGACATCAGTTAAGAACTGGTTAAAACTAACTCAGATGGATCAGTCTTGTCAAACCTGGAAAGTTTATACAAAATGCTCTGTCACTGATGTTGAAAGAAAACTGTATGAAAAATGATTTTGTTACGTTTGGCTCTTTTCGTGATAGGTAACTGACGTGATTTACATTGCCGTATCTGTTGAAAATGAAATGCATTATCATATTTGTGTGTTCATGGTTTATGAACCTTAAAGAGTAAGTTATGGCTAGCATCGTTTTCATCGTCCATTTTGCAAACTGTTGATAATGAATTTTACATCAGAAACCGAAGTGTCCGCTTACCGACAAGCCTCATACCAGTATAAAGCCTTCATATTTCGGGATACGCCTGTCATGTAGATCATATCCTCTCCCCTTCAATGGGACCAAGGCTATTTCTAAATATAACACTCACATTTACAAACTCTTTTTCTTTTTGTCTCTTTCTCAGTCCCCCCCCTCCTCTCTCTCCCTCTCTCTTTCCGTTGGTCTGTCTGTCTTTTGCTCCATCTTCCTCTCTTCTTCTTCACACACACACACACACACACACACACATCCTGCCCTGGCATAGATACAGACAAGCGTCAGTCTGACGTCAGATTTAAACCTTCACGAAATTTGATACCGACGGGATGAGGAGCCCATTGAACAATTGCATCACCGTCCCCCTCCTCTCTCTCTCTCTTAGGGGGTTCTTTGGTAGGATGAATAGATAAATCTTGTCGGCAAGCGTTGACGCATTCAACATATTGTTGTTGTTGTTTTTTATAGTGAAGCATGGAGGGTGGGTGTGGCTGGAGAACTGGCCGACTGGGTGGTATGTGTTCGTCATGGTTGCCAGATGTCCTGGGGTGGTGTGGTGTGAAGAGGGCAGTGTCAATGAGCCTGAAGTAACTGAACAAAAAGCTCTGGCCGAACAGCAGGGTCGTGAGAGGGGAGAAAGTGAGGACAGCTAGAGGTCAACAACCTGGACCTGTAATGTCTCTATTGTGGTCAGCTCTATACAGTGGTCATCTTGGTGTGACCATTCACCTGTTTACAACAACAAGACAGAAATTAAAAACAACTGAGGCTTTACTGGAGAATTCTGTATCGAAATCTTCCCCAAAACGAACTGTGTTATTTAATGAACAAAAAAGTATCATAGAGAAAGTTTGGCTCCTTAGAATAGACAAAGGTACACAACTTTGAGCCATTGCTGTTTTGCCGGTGCTAACCATTTACTTGCACACAGGTAAATAAAAGGAACACAGCGAGAAACTGGGAAACTGTCCGATGAAAAGGAAGACGAGCTCGTCAACGTTCCCTTCATTTGGCATGTACATACAGCAACATCGAAAGGTGAGGAAAAAACGACAACACATGTCAGCATTGTTTCCCCGTTTGGTTCTTGTGCATGTTACATATATTACTTTATCTAGTATCCCTCTTGTATCTATGCTGACTGCTGTTTACATGTGATGCGATATTTTTGTGCATCTATAAAGACAAGATAGAAATGTACAAGTTGGTGCGAATATATCTATATATGCCAATGGCAACTGTATCTGCCTGGATTAGATGAAAAATCATATGCCTGTCAATAATAACAAGAGGCAAAGCTTGCAAGACTCACTTGTGGTTTGCGCTTTATCTAGTAAAGGAATCTCGAGGAGAAAAAAAAAGAAGAGATTAAAAAAAATACTGAAAAGTGCTCTGTATAAAAAAAAAAAGATATATGTACACACACACACACACACACACACACACACACAATAAGCTTGGGAGAAAAAACCCCAGAAAATGCAAGCAGGATCAAACAGTGCATGTTCAGTTCCTAAGCAAGCAGACTAATCCCCTCTGCTGGGGCGCATCTGACGTCATTCAACTAAATATAATACTTA
>NC_134897.1:25077174-25089674 GCF_041734735.1 Babylonia areolata | reverse complement strand
TGCAGACACTGCACAGACTGTGACGTAACACAGGCTATATATATATATAGAATCTCTCCCGGTGGTTGACCTGAAGCTGTCCACGCTCTCCCTCCTCCCCACCCACTCCTTCATTCACAGATGTTTGTTTGCTCCACGCCGCATATTACAAACATGACCAACACATACCAGCAGGGAATCGGTTGGTTCTCCAGCCACCAACTACCACCCCACCCTCCCCTTAAAATACACGTTGAATACGTCAAACACATGCCGACACATTATCAGTTCATCCCTCCAGGCAGCCCACCACGGGGAGAGAGAGAGAGCGAGAGAGAGAGAGAGAGAGAAGGTGAATATGATGATGCAATCGCTCAATGGCCGTCCCAACCTCTTGGTGTCAAATTTCCTGGAGGCTTCGCACTCTGACGTCATTTGCTGTTTTTGTTGCTGCGCTATCTGTGTGTGTGTGTGTGTGTGTGTGTGTGAGAGAGAGAGAGAGAGAGAGAGAGAGAGGGAGGGATGGCAATCGCTCAATGGCCTTCCCAACCTCTTGGTGTCAAATTTCCTGGAGGCTTCGCACTCTGACGTCATTCGTTGTTTTTGTTGCTGCTCTCTCTCTCTCTCTCTCTCTCTCTCTCTCTCTCTCTCTCTCTCTCTCTCTCTGTATGTGTGTGTGTGTGTGTGTGTGTGTGTGTGTGTGTGTGTGAGAACAGTTTGGGGTTGAAGAAGTATTATGCAAGAGAGAGAGAGAGAGAGAGAGAGAGAGAGAGAGAGAGATTTTGGCACAAAAGCACATTTTCCCAGAAACATGACCACCTGCGCTGTATGTCTTCATCCCCACCTTACGTGTGTGGCACCTTTGCAATGGCTGACCACAACCAAATGAAATAGATGTGAAAACGGTATCTGTGTGGCAATTGGTGGTCGACGACGTTTGAGACAATATGTCTTGAACTCACGAACGATAGACTATGTTCTGTCTGATCTTTGTAGTAATGTGGGGAGGAGTGAGTTTCGTTTCCCCTCTTTGAAAAAAAAAATTACAGGGCAAATGAGTAAGTTTGTGGATAAAAAGAAACAACAGATTTTAGCCTTACCCCATTAGACAATAACAGCAAAAAACAAAACAACAACAACAAAAAACCAACCAAACTAAACAAAACAAAACAAACAAACCAAAAAAAAAACACAAAAACCCCCCCCAAAAAAACCCCAAGAAGAAAAACCAAAACAACCCCCCCAAAAAAACAACAACCCCCCCCCCCCAAAACCCAAAACAAAATACAAAAAACACCACAAAAACAACAAAAAAACAACAACCAAAAAAAAAACAAAAAAACAAAACCAAAAAACCCCCCCCCAAAAACAAAACAAACAAAAAAACAACAACCAAAAACAAAAACAAACACTCCCTCTTTGACTGATCTGCACTGACTGCTGAAAGCCAGACAGTGGAAATGGAATGTGGGTACACACTTGAGGACTAAACAAAACGGGGACTGAATCCTGTACACAGCGCCACAGCTTGAGCAAGGCATGCAATGGTCAAACAGAACTGACAAGCACACAAATATATCACAAGCCCAGTACCCAATAGCAAGACATGAGCTTGCTTTGACTACCCAGAAAGAATGAGAGAAAAAAACAGAAAGATGAACCCACGACCAACAAATACTGGAGCATAAAGTCCTATCTGAACTCAAAGGCGGCAGACAGACAGACAGACAGAGAGAGAGAGAGAGAGAGAGAGAGAGAGAGAATCCCGGTTTCGCCTTTTCTCCCAAGTTTGACTGGAAAATCGAACTGAGCCGGACGAGACGATAATAATAATAATAATAATGATAATAATAATAATAATAATAATAATACATAGTTTTTCTATGGCGCGATATCCAGCACCAATGCTGCTCAAAGCGCCTTGCATCATAGTTGACTATGACATGCCTTAAAAAACACATCAAGCGCTATCTGACAATGGGAAACATCCAGTGTGTTCATATGAATGCAAAAGCACACTAAAGATTATAAAAGTTATGAAGTAAATAAGGCTTAGATTAAAACAAAATGCATTTCATAGAACACACACACACACACACACACACACACACACACACACACCACACACACACACACACACATAAATGTCCCTCCCTAACAGACACACACACACACTGACATTAAATATCAACTGCACTAAAATCAGAATTGCATAAGCATTAAAATATTTCTTATTTTCTAACATAGAATTCTGTTTGGACATACTAACATGCCTACACACTTACACACGCGTACCAGAGCACTGTAACCATATAAACACATGCACGCACACACGCACATACGCGCGCGCGCGCGCACACACACACACACACACACACACACACACACACGCCCATTAAAAATAACCAGATAGAAAAAATGACATCACATCTAAGACCAAAACTACACAAAATACACAATGGATTAAAACAGGACTACAAAAATACTAGCACAAAGATACTTGCCAACAAGCATGCCTTGATTTAACAATTCCGCCCAGAACAAAAATGCTTACGGAAAAGGTAAGTTTTCAGATCTGACTTAAAGGAATGTAGATCAGAGGAATTTCTAAGAGATGAAGGTAGAGAGTTCCACACTTGGGGAACCTGAGCTCTGAAAGACCTATTTCCAGCGCATTTCAGATTAGTCCTTGGAACTTTAAGCAGCTTTTCAGAACTGGATCTTAATGTTCTGTGCGGTTCATATGTTTTCAATACAGAGGAGAGATACAATGGAAGAGACTTGTCAAAATGTTTGAAGGCAAGTGTTGCTAACTTACAGTGAATGCGGGACTCAACTGGAAGCCAGTGTAACCGATTCAGCAGAGGTGTAACATGATCAAATTTCTTTTTGGCAAGAACCAGTCGTGCAGCATTGTTCTGAATTTTCTGTAATCTGTTGGTGGAGGAAGATGGTAAACCTGCAAGAGTGGAACTGCAGTAATCCAGTCTGGACAGGACAAAAGAGGAAACCAACTGACCAGTATTTTTTCTCTGTTATGTAGGGTCTGACTGAAGCTAGCCTTCAGAGATGAAAATTACATGAACGACACAAGAATGAAATTTGGTCGTTCATAGTTAAGGTTTGATCAAGATATACACACAGGTATTTGGCTGATGTTTGAAATGCTACTGAAGCAGGGCCAAACCTAACTGGGTCCTTTTCTGCTGCCTTAAGACGAGTTAGATCTCCTACGGCTAAGAGTTCGGTTTTGTCTTTATTGAGCTTTAGCTTGTTTTTGTCCATCCATGTTTTTACATCAGCTACACAAGCTACCAGTTCAGTAATCAGATGGTGGCCGGAGCGGCTTTTTGTAATTCTGTGTCATCTGCATATTTATGGTAACCAAATGAATGCCTTTGGAAGATGTCAGACAAAGGTTGAGTGTACAAAGTTAACAAGATAGGCCCTAAGACTGATCCCTGAGGGACACCAAACGCAAGAGGAATGACTTTAGAGGTGCTGTTTTACTTTAACCTTGAGTTGACGATTTGAAAGATATGAAGAAAACCATTTTAAAGCAGTAGACTTAATGCCAAAGGCAGTGCTAAGACGATTGATAAGAATTTGGTGGTCAATTGTATCAAATGCCGCTGACAGATCTAAAAATGCCACTACAGATGTAAGTCTTTTGTCTGTGTTTGACAGGAGACTATCTGTGACCGAAAGAACGGCTGTTTCTGTGCTATGGCTTTTCCGATAAACTGACTGACAAGTTTCAAGCAGGCCATTTTCATCAAGATGTTCCTGAAGCTGATGTAACACAACTTTTTCAAAGATTTTAGAAATGAAAGAAAGATAAGAGACAGGTAATCATCAACAATGCCTGACTCTAGAGAATGATTAATAATTCTGGTGATCAATGGGAGACAGTCATTAAGACATAATTTCAAAAGGTTAGTGGGCAATGGATCAAGGTCACAGTGAACAAAAATGGGCATCGCTCAGCAACCTTGCACACATACACACGTGCGCAAAAACGTAGTATACCACCACAGACTATAAATAACGTCTCCGGGTGGTTGACCTCAATCAGTCCACGCCCCTCACCACCCCCACCCTCCATCCTTATCTCCCTCCTTCCGCTCAGCCAAAAAGATTTCTTCCTTCCATGCTTCCGAGTGTCCTGTTTCCACGCCCCCCTCCCCCCCGCTCCCCTTCCCCCCCCCCCTTCCCACCACACTCCAGGGCATGTTTCAATCATGACGAACACATACCACCAAGACTCATCCATTTTTCCCGCCACCACCATTCTCCGAGCCCTCTTACAAAACCATATGGTTTGGAGACCTCCAACATATGCCGACACGTTATCTGTTCACCCGAACAGAGAACCCTAAGAGAGAGAGAGAGAGAGAGAGAGAGAGAGAGGGAGAGAGGGCACGTGATTCTGGTGATGCAATCGTTCAGTGGTGATGCAATCGGTGATGCAATCGTTCAGTGGTATCAAACTTAGTGAAGCTGGGCTTAAACTTGACGTCAGACTGACGCTGTAATTCCTTTGACGCAACACCTTCACAGGGTTTTGTTGTTCCCTCCCTCTCCCTCTCCGCCCTTGTGTGTGGGCATGCTGGTACGCACGTGTGCGCGCGCACTCGTGTGCATGTGTGTGTGTGTGTGTGTGTGTGTGTGTGTGTGTGTGCGTGCGTGCGCGTGCGTGCGTGCGTGCGTGTGTGTGTGTGTGTGTGTGTGTGTGTATATGTGTGTGTGTGTGTAAATAAAAGATATAGAGAGAGACAGAGAGAGAGAGAGAGAGGGAGAGAGACAGAGAGGGGGTGGAGGGGGTGGGGGGTGGGGGGGACAGAGAGAACAGTACAATGACAAAAGAGAAACAGAGAAAAGAATGAAGAATGAGAACTGTGAATCACAGCAACAATGTGAGCAACTACAAAAAAAAGCCCCCCCCCCCCCCCAAAAAAAAAAAGACCACCCCCACCCCCACCCCCCAGAAAAAAAGCATGCAGACTGATTTTTTTTTTTTTTTGATACAAGGAATAAGTACTGTTACACTGCATGCACCATTTTTGTTGTTGTCTTCTTAAGCACAACAATATTTATTCTTTTGAATTAATCATCTTCCCTTAGCCACACTCTTTGTAATCCAAAGTATAATGATAATGATGATGATAATAATAATAATAATCATAATCGACCTTCATATAGCGCGTTTCTCCAGAAATACTGCTCAAAGAGCTTTACATTTCGTTCCCCACTCCCCTCTTCCTCTGTCAATATCACCCACACCCCCAACTCCACACACACACACATACACACACGGAAGCACGTGCTAGAACACACTCACGCATCTGAACATTGGAAACCACCCACCCACCCATGACACCCTCCAGAAAATACGTCCTGCAACACACACTCAGGCACGTACACTCGCTAGCACTCCGCCACACACACACACACACACACACACACACACACACGTCTGTTACACCACACATACTGACGAAGAAAGGAGAAAGTAAATAATGATGATACTACTACTAATAATACAAACCTATTATTGAGAACAGTTCCTTTGCTTCCCTGTTATCTAAACCATCTCTTTGCGTCAAAAACCATGAATGTGTGGCTGCAGACAAAAGTCTCCTATGCCTGCGATGATAAGCTTTGACAGGGCTGACAGTGAAATCACACCTTGCGAGAGGCTGAACAGTAGTAAGCTGATAAGACGTGGGAGAACAGACGTACGAATTAATGCAAGGTTTTCATAAAAAGAAAGAAAGAAAGAAGAAGAAGAAGAAGAAGAAGAAGAAGAAAAACCACAAAAACTACTTGGTGGCAGAGTAATGTGCTTGTTGACAGTCGTATCAGCGACAGTGACATCCATGTCAGCATTCTGCCACAGACATACAGCAAGAACAGCGTTGGTAAAATATACTATAATTTATAGCACAGAAAACGCACACAACGGACGTGAGCATGATGGAAATGAATCAGATAAGTGAGGGGATAAAAAAACAAACAAACAAAAACACAAGACGGAGACAGATGATGAAGAACAAGGAAGACAGCGTGAGAGGTATTGAGAAATGAGGGAGGGACACACACACATCTAACCTGGTTACCCCTCATCTCCCCAGTGTAAACAGACTTCACAACAATGTGTCCTTGTCAGAACAAGCCACAGAGGAGCAGAGAGCAAGAGCAAGCGAGCGACGCACGCGCGTACGAGAGAGAGAGAGAGAGAGAGAGAGAGGATAATACAAGACGATTTACTGAACTGGGCCATCTTCCCGTGTCAGTGGGAAGGTAGGGGACGATTACGTTAACCAAACATAAGAAAACAACGTTCATTCAAATGACATACCAAAAGTTTTTAAAGAACATTATCCGTCCATGCAGCACGACCTTGAAGCGCCTTATGCTATATATCTTAATAGTTGGTAACTTCCATTGAGTTACTAGTAGATGTTTGACAGCAGAAACATAAATCTGAACATAGACGGCTGTTTATAAACTGTAGGATGTATAAATTGCTCTCTCCATCCAAATGGTATCTGATAGATTTCAGATTCATGTATATCTCACAGAAAGGATAATCCAAACATATGTGTTTAATTTCGCGAAAATGCTTTGGATAACAATTTAGTCTTGAAATCCAAAGTCTTATTCTTTTTATATTTCCTCATTGCACTGTTCTGTACAAAGTATTCTGTACCAAATAGATATATGGATAGATAGATAGATAGCTAGCTAGCTAGCTAGAGAGAGAGAGAGAGAGAGAGAGAGAGAGAGAGAGAGAGAGAGTACTCTGAATCACCCCTTTAACGAATAACTCACTCCCGAGAAGTCTTCCCGCTCCTCCCCCCTCCCCCACCTCCCCCCCCCCGTCCACCACCACCCCTCTCGCCCCCAGTGCACTGCATTTATTGACTGAGGAGTGGGACTTTTACGGGAAAGACAAACAATGACACACGCAGGATGTTCCGGAAGTTCTCAGTGCCTGGCACACACACACAAACACACTCCCTCAACTTCCATCAGCTGTCTGACCAGCTCAAGTAGAAGCTGACGTCATAACCAACACATCACCTGGTGCAGTTCTTCAAGACCTTTGGCTTACTGTCACTGTATTTAGCACAGCTGAACTGTGATCTCTCTGAGAGGTATCGAAGAGAATGTCATTAGCATCATCATTATTTTTGATTTGTCAGCGAAACATGATATGTTACTGTACGAAACCTGTTTTTCCATAAAAAAAAAGTGGCAGCTGAGGTCATACCATTCCCAACTATACTTGACGTCATGATTATCATTCCCAACAAGTTTTATCCACCATACAACCTGTACATGACAAGATCAGACTCTTCACCGATGATACACTGGATACTATTTAAAACAGGAACCCGGTAAATAAAAACAAAATGCAACACGAGAGAGAAAACAGACAAAAGACAAGTCGTGAGTTCACACACACACACACACACACACACACACACACACACACACACACACACACACACACGAGAGAGAGAGAGAGAGAGAGAGAGAGAGAGAGAGAGAGAGAGAGAGGATACTCCCGTACACCCCCCACACACACGAGAGAAAAGATACCCATCACCCCCCCCCCTACACACATACATACACACACACACACACACGCACACACACACACACACACACACACACACATACACACACATGTGCGCGCGCGCGCGCGTTTGCTAAATTCATTTGCAGCCACAAATAGTCGTACACAAAGAATTTGCACTATCCATTTAGAGATATATATCAGGAGCAGTGAAATGTGTTGGTAGAGCTGTAGAAGAAGAAGAAGAAGGAGGAGGAGGAGGAGGAGGAGAAGTAGAAGAAGAAGAAGGAGCAGGAGGAGGAGGAGGAGGAAGAAGAAGAAGATAAGGAGGAGGAGGAGGAGGAGAAGAAGAAGAAAAAGAAGAAGAAGAAGAAGAAGAAGGAGGAGGAGGAGGAGGAAGACGAAGAAGAAGAAGAAGAAAAAAAAAACCCTGATTAACTGATTGATTGATTGACATATTGAAGTTTTAATTAGTATAGTATTTGGCACAATTAAGTCCTTTTTACAATTCCGCCCAGAAGGAGAAAGCAGGGAACATTTGACATTGTTGTTTATAGTCCAGAAAGAAGAGAAAGAAGAAGAAGGAGGAGGAGGGAGGAGGAGGAGGAGGAGGGGGAGGAGAGAAAGTACCAGGGGAAGAAGAAAGGGTCTCTGGGTCGAGAGCCCAAGACTGCCAAGCATCAACCCTAGGATCTTATCCAAACAGAGCAATGGGAAACCATCCATAGCGACATGGTTCAAATCATGCAAAAGGAAAGTAAACACTGCCCCCCAAAACCTGTCGACCCAGTGACCACCTGACCTTTCAACCAGTTGACCCAGTGACCCCTCACGTCAGTCAGTACTCTCATCGGGTTTCTGCAGGTGATTTAGAGCCACAATGCCCACACAGGATTAAAAATTCAGTTGATTTAATGGCAGATAAGATTTGTTTCTTCGTTTGTTTCTGCTCGTTTCTTTGCCCCTTTGTCTGCTTCAGTATTTAGGAAGCAGTTGTGGATGTTGTGACGTGTGTGACTTCATCCATACAGAGTGCGGTTATGACGACACACACATATATATATATATACCCTCAAAGGTGCCATAAGAGAGATACTTGTGGATATGTATGTACAGGGAATGTGGATAAATCATTACACCATAAAATGAGTGTGCAATTTTTACGTGTGCATTGTGGTACTATTCATTAACGATGCATGCTTTTCATTGTGTTTATATGTATTAATTTTATGCAAGCGTCACATCACACGAGTACACCAGGTCAGTTTAAAATTCAGACATCCCACCACATACTTTGAACTCTAAGAGGAGCAATGTCCATGAATACGTTGCTGAGTTAATAGACAGATACTGTATCGCGGAAACTATCTGATATGCATTCTGAATAGAAGCAAAAATATTGAAAGCAAAAGAAAACAATGAGGTAAAGTAAACACACCAGCAGAACACCTAATACTAAGAAGATGCAAGAGAAACAATAACAAAAAGAGATAACCAGAAACTGGTTAATGAAAGAGTGTGGGGGCACAAAAAGGAATGGATCTGCGAGACAGGACACACACACAAGCATGCACACAGAGAGAGAAGAGAGAGAGAGAGAGAGAGAGAGAGAGAGAGAGAGAGAGAGAGAGAGAGAGAGAGAGAACAAGAATCAAATTAACAAACGGACGAACAAAAAACGAACCAAGACTGAAGACGCTATGATCTTGAGCTTGACCCACAACCACACCACCACCACCACCACCAGACCCGGAGGTTAGGACACCCTCGATCGGTGGTTGACCTCTGCAAACAACTACCCACCAACCACCCCTCTCCAAGTTCCTCTTCCACCCCACCCCCCCTCCCCTTCCTCCCTACTTCCTCCTTTCCCTGAGGCATATTTTTCGCTCACTTTAACACAGTCCCCCACTCCTTTTCTCCACCCCCCTTTCCTATTGCCCTACTCGCTCTGTGGTTTTCTTCAAAAGCACATGCTCGCTGAAATGAGTTTTACAGGCATCGCACCCTTCAACAGGCGGCCTGTAGTGGTGAAGACGTCAAAGGCATTCCAGCGGATTATCTGTTCATCCGAGCACACAGTCCCTCACAGAGAGGTACAGACGCACACAGACATGGACGGAGCCAGGGGAAACGGGGACTGAGAGGATGATGCAACCGCTTTAAGTGGTGATGAGCGCTCTGCTTGACGAATCCGATTACGGAAAACCTCAGAACTGGACGTCATTGTTTGGACAGATACCCCTTAACTCTCTCTCTCTCTCTCTCTCTCTCTAAGTTACCAGAGACTCCCATGTCTTAATTTATGTAATGCCAAATCCTAAAGGATCTGTAGCACTTGTCTAATTGCAGTTTTGATTTGAAAAATATATCATTGCCTTCCTTCATATGGCGCTAAGGCATTAAAAGAATAAAATTTCTGAATAAATTTATTAATATGGTGGAAAAATATGGTGTTCGATCACGCAAATGGCACGTATCTTTCTGTTTATTTGCTTTCCTGAGTGTACATTAAACCTTTATTCATTTTTGTTACCTCTTGTATTTCACAAAAAAATTAATAATAATGTTCCATCTGGAACTCTCTCTTCTCCTCCTCTCTCTGTCTCTGTCTCTGCGTCTCTCTCTGTCTCTTCAGTCATGCATTCTTTTACAAGTATCTATGACATCGCCCGGAATGATGGCCTAGAGGTAACGCGTCCGCCTAGGAAGCGAGAGAATCTGAGCACGATGGTTCGAATCACGGCTCAGCCGCCGATATTTTCTCCCCCTCCACTAGACCTTGAGTGGTGCGATCAAAATAACTAGCCTATTTCTGTGTGTTTACATTTCTGTGACTGTGACCAAAGACTGAAACCTCAGACAATAGGAACAGCACCACATAGTGACAATGTTATAAACGTGAGAGTAGAGTGAGAGAGAGAGAGAGAGAGAGAGAGAGAGAGAGAGGAACAAGGAGGTACTCTGAAAATGCAAACAACACACACACACACACACGTACCCATCCACATGTACCTCCCCCCTCCACACACACACACACACACACACACACACACACGCAATGCGCTTTACTATAAAACACGTATAACGCAGTAGGCCTTTGGGAACCATTCCAATGCCGACTGTCCTAAAACCCTCTTCGCCGAGAGAGTTGGGATGTACTTGGGCAAGACACTCTCCACTATAATCATATTCTAGCCCAAATAGTCGGAACAGCAGTTGCCTCCTCTGGTGTTCTGATGGTCATAGTCGGACACGACTATCATATATATATATATATATATATATATATATATGTGACCAAGCGCGCTATGCTTGCTCCAACACTATTCACGCACAAGCCACAGCAGACGACAGTTTTCCCTCATAACCCGGGCACAGAATGTGTGACGTCACTCCGCTTACATCATTTTGTCCTCCTCGCCAGGCCACCTGCTGACGGCTTGACCAGTGTCGCGTTGTGGTACGTCATTGGCTGAGAGCAAACTTGTGTTTCTGTTCCACCGTAATTAATTAATAACTCTCTTGTCAGATCAGTAAACTACTAGTATTATATACTGGCAGACTCGTCTTAATTCCATCTTTAAATCTATTCCATTTATGTTCGCCTACGTTAAACTGATCTAACGCAGTTTGTAATTTTCAGTGATGAGCTCGTTAAAACTGACCCTGTTCAGGTGACTTAAATTAAGATTATAAATTTATCTTAAATAACCAACACTTCATTTTATACTCATTATAAAGTAGGTGTTGAGCTCTTTCTTTTGCAACTTATCCGACGTAAATCGGTTCAGGAATCATTTAGAAATCTATCACTGAACACCTTTAAACAAACACAATTGTCATCGGATTCTCCGTGATTAGTGACGATCTGCTTGCAAGCACACGTGACGCACTTTGCGGTCCGCTAAACTTGCATAAATTGGCACAGTGAATGATGAGTGGTCATTTCATACCTGGTCAGTCATCTGACCAGAGCCTGCTCTCTCTCTCTTGCTGTGTCGCGGGCAGTGTGTCGTGTGTGTCCCCACAACAGCTGACACCTCGCTACGTATCGCTGCACTGTCTTCTTCTCTTTTTGTCTTCTCTTTTTATCTTCTCTTAGCATTGTCTTCTTCTTTTAGAATAATGTAAATAAAACAATAGAAAACCCATTTGTGACTGGCCTCTATATGTTCCTGGCCTGTGCGTGGGATCTTGTCTATCCTTTCATTCAATCAATCAATTAGTTAAGTCTTTTGTGCCGTACCCCCTTCAGTAACCACTCGGTACACGGCTACAAAAGTGGCGTCGCCGACAGGATTAAGATCCATCACAGATTAGATCAAATTATTCCCTTTATGGTTTCAATTCTTTTATAAAAATTCAATCCATCTCTAACCCACAGCCCTTTACCACCAAGTGTACCTTGTTACAACTTGGCGCTGTGAGCATAGGATGTGCTAGTTCTCTATATCTCTTAATAAATCAAAGCTCATAGCCAAGCTTACTCTATCACATACTTGGCACTGTGAGCCAGGATCGTACAGGAACGAGAGGTAGCACTAACGGTCACATAGGGATAGTTTAACATAGGAGAAGAGAGAAGACAGTGCAGCAGGTACGTCAAGTTCACAACAAGAAACGTCGCCCCATCAAGATGGCTTCAACCGACTTCCTGCCCAAACTCCCGACGCTATCCGGTGAGGAAGGCAGCAGTGAGGTCGACGACTTCATCAGTGAGGCCAGACTGATTCTCCAGCTACAGCCCCTGGATGACGCGACAGCCTCTCTCTGGCTGATATCAGCCCTTGCAGGCCGATGTCGCCAGCAGATCGTCAGGCTGCCAGCGACACAAGTGGACACCCCAGCCAAGATCCTTCGCATCATTGAAGAGAACTGGGGAGATCAGCGAGATGCCACAGAGCTTGCCACCACCTTCTTCAACAGGCAGCAG
>NC_134897.1:25059674-25072174 GCF_041734735.1 Babylonia areolata | reverse complement strand
CAGACAGTCCGATGATGTCATATAACCCAATGTGGAGACAGCAACAACGGAACAGAGTCATGTGCCTGGCCGCACTTCGTTCATGTTCTGGACATTTAGTTAAGGGGAGGAGGAAGAATGCGTAAAAGGAAATAGTTCTAGATCGCGCCGGGGAAAAAGTACAGCAAAATCCACCGAAAGGTGCTTTGGAGTCATTAAGGGGTTGGAAGACGCCAATTATACCTGATTACTGAATTAAAACATTCACCGCTCCCACCACGAGAATACACATATATTGTTCATCAGAATTTTCTAAAAGAGTGGTGATATTATATATATATATATATATATATATATATATAATCTTTCGTTGAATGTTTTGTTAATATTCCGCCACAGTGTTGCTGCATATCCGACTGTTAATTGCCTTTCGCCGAAATTTCTTCGCGAGTGTCTGTTTTCGTTCTATTTTTTGGCAGTGAAGTTGTTTCCTTTGCCTTGAATTAATGAGGAAATTCACTTAACACGTTTATTCTTTTTTTTCTGTTTGTACACGACGATGATAACATACTTTAATTATATATATATATATATATATATATAATATGTGTATATATACATCTCTCTCTCTCTCTCTCTCTCTCTCTCTCTCTCTCTCTCTGTGTGTTCCCAGTCAAATTACAGATCTCTCAAGGACTGCACTCAAAGATCCCAAGGGCGACAAACCGGTGTTTGCTGTCACCGAAGAGTTTGTGGGAACACACGAACGAATGTCAGATTGTGGTCATTTTAATCACGAAACGTGGGTTAGGCCTCCCTTAAGGAAATCAACAACAACAGAAGATCAGTGTGATGTATTTTACTCAACAGTGATTTTAATCAGCGTGCCCACTTCCAGCGTTCCCCAGCACAGATAAGGAATATACACCGAGTCAATGGCTAACTGGGTCCCACACATGTTGGTCAGCTATTAAGATATGAGTTTGTCTTAAACCATACAGGCTTGAAGTTCGAGTTTTATATTTTCCTCAAAACGAACACTTGTGTCATATTATTTAGCACGAATTTTGAACACGCTCCAATTTGATTTATTTAGAGTGGATTGCTGTGCGAGAAACTGGCGACATAGCAGCCTACATATAATGAATCTTAGTCTTCAGGTATTTGTAATTTAGCCAGGTTTCTGATCCGTAGCCAGTGTAACCTGTTCCTCGCCAAATGAGAATATGAGATGATAAATTTGTCAAAAACACAAAAACACAGAAGCAGACTTATCTAAATCAACCCCCGCCCCTCCCAAAGTTTATATCATAACACAGAAACACGGAAAACACAAAGAATAGAAATCAATAAAGAATATACAACAACCAGAAAAAAAAAGATTATACATTACATCATAGTCATTCATAAAATATGGCAGGTCGTAAACAATCACATATCATACATTGAGAAATCAATACACAAAAATGTCACGAAGATCATACACAGTTTTAGCAGTCCCACGAAAAATAGAGTCCATTAAAACACTAGACTACTATTTCAGGAGCCATACTATTCTTCTTGTAAAAGAAGGTTTTCTGTCGACATACTGGGATCAAAAGAAGCACACAAATCAAAACTAACTGCCCAAGAAAATGGCATGGAATACCTGTGGTGCACTGTCTGACAGTGTGAGAAAACGTGATTTTATTTCAACTCGCCTGTTTAATGTTTGTCAAAGTAATACTGCTCTCGTTTTTTATCCGTCAACCAAACAGAAACCAAGGAGAAAAAGAAAGGAAAAAAAAACGAAAGAGGGGAGTAACGAAAAAGAAAGAAAGACAGAAGAAGAAGAAGAAGAAGAAGAAGAAGAAGAAGAAGAAGAAGAAGAAAGGTTTTATTCTACAAGCTGAAGATAAAGAAAGAAAGAAAGAAAGAAAGAGAGGAAGGCAAAGACATAGAAATTATTTCAGGGGAAACAATCACCTTGGAAAGGCGATCAACTGTCAACGATCTGTAAAGAAAAAAAAAGAAGGAAGGAACCCAACCATCAACGATCTGTAAAGAAAGAAAGAAAGAAAAAGAAAGAAAGAAAGGAAACCCAACCAATCAAAACCAACCACCCCACTAAGGAGAGTGAGAGGGTGTAACAGGAGAGGTCAGCCCAATTTTGCCGAAACCTTACAGCAGATCCATTGACACAACGACGTGCCATACCTTCTTCACATAAAACCCAACCCATATGAGCGTTCACACCCAGATAACAATCCAGACACACATTGATAATGATAATAATAATGATAATGATAATAATAGAACGACTTTTGTGAACGCATCGTCTTTTTTTTTTTACAATGCTGTCCATACACATAAACCGATGATGTTGTCCCTGTTCGTCCACATATAATGTTCATGGTCACAATACTATAAAAAACCAAAACCAAAATAAAACAACAACAACAAAAAGACAAATCAAAACAAAAAAACAACAACCCCAAAACAACCCCCCCCCCCCAACAAACAAACAAACAAAACAAAAATCCAGAAACAAAACAAAAGCAGAAAAACATATATTCGCATTTAGAGAGCTGTACATATATTATCATGTCTGCAAGGACATTAACATAAAAAGACACACGTTGCTGTAAATTTTCGGCGCATATAAATATATGCTCTGACATGGTGAACTTTTGTGTAAACTGTGCACATGACAAATGAAGAAGACGAATTGCAGAGACGTTATTTCTCATTGAAAAGGTGTCAGAAATTCATACAGCATGTTTCAGCACATGTTAATTCTATGAGCCTTAACATTTTCCCTGTAAACGGGGATTTCGTGTTGGTGTTGCTTGTTTCGCGGACAACTATTAGAAATCCACGCATTATAGAAGAAGAAGAAGAAGAAGAAGAAGAAGAAGAAGAAGAAGACATTTACAGTACACCTTGGCATGTGAATTCTACGACACTTTAATGACAAAGCAGATAATTAGGCTGAAGAAGAACAATTATAAGGACAGAGAGAGAGAGAGAGAGAGAGAGAGAGAGAGAGAGAGAGAGAGAGAGCTGAAACACCAACTTTTTAAAAATTACCAGCTGTGAGCGAATTGCAAAGAATGAAGAAACGAAAGAAAAGAAGAAAGGAAGAGAAACCAGCCAGCCAGCCAGCCAACTAGCCAGCCAGCTCATTAAAGGGGTGTGAGAAGGAGTGACAGAAGAGGTTCAGTTTCGCCGAACACACAGCAGACCCATTAACACGGACTGTTTCCCTTCATCACACACACAACAGACCCATTAACACAATGGACTGTTTCCCTTCATCACACACACAACAGACCCATTAACACAATGGACTGTTTCCCTTCATCACACACACAACAGACCCATTAACACAATGGACTTTTTCCCTTCATCACACACACAACAGACCCATTAAGACAATGGACTGTTTTCCCTTCATCACACACACACAACAGACCCATTAACACAATGGACTGTTTCCCTTCATCACACACACAACAGACCCATTAACACAATGGACTGTTTTCCCTTCATCACACACACAACAGACCCATTAACACAATGGACTGACACAATGGACTGTTTTCCCTTCATCACACACACAACAGACCCATTAACACAATGGACTGTTTTCCCTTCATCACACACACACAACAGACCCATTAACACAATGGACTGTTTCCCTTCATCACACACACAACAGACCCATTAAGACAATGGACTGTTTTCCCTTCATCACACACACAACAGACCCATTAACACAATGGACTGTCTTCATTTCGTCACACACGCAACAGACCCATCAACACAATGGACTGTTTTCCCTTCATCACACACACAACAGACTCATCAACACATTTCATCACACACACAACAGACCCATTAACACAATGGACTGTTTTCCCTTCATCACACACACAACAGACCCATTAACACAATGGACTGTTTTCCCTTCATCACACACACACACAAAACAACCCCACATCTCGCTTGGTCATTCATGTCAACATATCAATCCGTATACATGTTCATGTACTGGAAAATTGGAAACCAAAGCATAAATGCTCGCAAGAAAACCAACACAAAATACATACATCGCTGTAGACTTTCGGCGCAGACATTTTAACGTTCTAACGGAGTAAACTTGAAATTAAACTTTGTTTAAGATATAGGAAGAAGATAAGGGGAAGAAAAAAATAAATTCTCATTGAAAAAAGTTATCATGAAATTAGGCCAGTTGGTTTCAGCGCATGCTAATTCTGTGGCCCTCAACATGTTCCATACAAGTGCGTTTTCAAGCTATTTCTCGTTGAAAAGGTGTCTTGTGTTATCTAAAAAACCCCAAAAGGACAACGACAACAAAAACAACAAATTAAATTCCATGGACCACAATTTTTTTTCCATACAAGGCTTTTTTTCCATTTTTTCTTTCCTTTCTTTTTTGAAAAACAAAAACAAAACATCTTTAATGTGTTCACTTCACCCAAATATTGAACGGTAATGATAACAGCATCTTCCACGTTACTTTTAGGACAACGTAATTACTTCATTATTACTTACCTTACATACTAAATATCAGTTTGCACTAATGTACAGGGTGTTTTAGGTGGCTTTTTCTTTTTTCTTTTTTTGTGTGTGCTTCTTTTCGGATTTTCGTTTTTCATTTATTTCTTTTATTTGTTCTTCTTTTCTTTTTTTCTTCTTTCTTTCATTCTTTCCTTCTTTTCGTCTAGATTCTTCTAGAGTACTTTACTGCTTGACTCGTGAAATTACTGAATTTTATTCAGTCTCAATAATTAAAAAAAAAAACAAAAAAAAAAACAAACGCATTTCCCTTCTTTCTTTATACATCTTTGTAAATGTATTTTGTAATAACGGAGGTAATTTAGTTGTTACCAGCACTTTTCTCCCTCCACTATTATGTTTTATATCAAAGTACGACTTTGCTGTTTGACTTCCTGTACTGCGAAGAAATGTGTGTCACTGACATCTCCAGAAGGAAGGGAATGTGGGTAAAATATAAACAGCGAAATGTCACCACGTACAATACACACTGCATCTGAAGGCTAATAAACACAAAGCAGTTGACAAGACAGCATCGTTATAAACGTTTCTATAAATAATAATGATGATAATAATATTAACCACGATGCTGCTGATGATGATTATGATGATGAGGAGGAGGAAGATTACCATTATCGTCATATGTTTTTACATTTCTGAAATATACCACAAGAAGTAATAATAAGTTCATACAACATTAACATAGAAATGACAACAACAACAACATCAACAACAACAGCATTATTAACAATAACAATTATCCGTGTCTGAAACATCCAACATAAAAAAATCTACATCCTCAGACTGTTCAGAAGAATGAAAATGTCTTCCTCAAACCTGACCCGCAAACAACAAATCACAGAAAAAATGTCCGGGGGGTAAGAGTTGTGGGGTGGAGGGGGCTCATTATGGAGGAGTGGGATGACGGTGAACACAGCAAGAAGAGAAAGTGGGGACTGGGTGGGTGGGGGTGTACGGGGTATCACGCTTATCAAGAGGAAAAAAATCACGATAAAACAACAAAACACGGGTCAACCACAGCGTTATTTAAGTATCACCGATTAGTTCAAAAATAAATCAAACAAATCAACAATAACAACAACAGCAAAACAAAAGCACAAAAAGTACAGTAGTCTTACCCTCAGCGTTAATGAGTGAAATAGGTTTATTATGATTATTGAAAAGATTTTTTTTTTTCAATAAAGACAGTAGTTTTTTCACAGCCTAAGTAAAGTCAAGATACCAACATCATTTCAAAACAGAAAAAGTAGTTTTTCTTCAGCGGTAATAAGTAAAGTGGGCTTATCACGATTGTTAAGAAAAAAAAGGTATTTTCATAGGTTCACTGCAAAAAAAGGAAAAAAAAAGAAAAAAAGGAAAAAAAGAAGAAAAAACCCAGACCCCCCCAAAAAACAACAACAACAACAAACAAACTTAACGTAATCAATACATTTCCCTGTCAGCTGTGCTAAAAAAAACAACACAAAAAACCCCAAAACAAAGAAACAAAGAAACAAGCAAACAACCCCCCCCCCCCCAAAAAAAAAAAAAAAAAAAAAAAAACCAACAAAAAACAAACCAACCCTCCCCCCAAAAAAACAACAACAAAAAAGCCCCAAACAAAACAAAACAAAAAAAAACTTTCCGCAGACATACACGCACACGCAGACAGTCTCACACAGGCTGGTATGACGGACAGATTAAATTTACAGAACTGTCCGTCAGTAAGAAGAAACCAAACAACCCGTGACCATCACCATTCCTTGGTTCGTTGACCAGCTAGTCACGGCAGCTGGACAGTAGGAAAAACAAAGTGCCAGTCTTTGAGGTGACAGAGAGTGACACTGTTCGAGTTCAACAGCCCTCTTGGCAGTGTGTGACACTGACAACATTCGGGGAAAAAGGAGGGGTGGAAACATTAACAATTTTATGACAGAGAGAATAACAAGGGAGTACACTGACATGGGCAGCCATATCATACACCCACACACCCACCCACACACGTGCGTAATTCCTGGGTTAGATTAAGCGGCAGTCGTCTCCAATACAATAAAACATATACAGAACGCGCGCATTTATTTATTTAAAAAAAATCAAATCAATTCTTATATAGTTTTTCGATAACCCTGCGGACAGGCAAACTATTGGAAGCGGAAACGCGGTGGATGTGACTACTACTGAGATGACCTCAGTACTCGCCAGTGGCAGCGCTGGGACGTGGACTGTGAGACTGACAGATAACGTAGTCTGTTCTCGACATCTTGAGTCCAGATAAAGAAAATATTATTATGTTTTTGCCGCAAACTAAAAACAAAACAGAAACGTTTTCGTTATAAACATATCCATTCCCCAGCCCCATACAAAAAAAAAGGAAAAAAAAAAGAAAAAAAAAGAAAAAAAAGTTTTATTTACGAAAAAGTGCCATCAAAACACAGAAAAAAGGCTGTTTATGTTGCAAAATAAAAGATAACTCCTTGTGGGTATATGTACCATGACGTGCTATAAGACAATAGATACGATGACATGGTTTGTGTTTGTTTTCTGTAGTTTTTAATGTGTTTAATGTGTGTGTGTGTGTGTGTGTGTGTGTGTGTGTGTGTGTGTGTGTGTGTGTGTGTGTGTGCGCGCGCGCGCGCGCGTGTGTGTGTGTGTGTGTGTGTGTTGAACAGATGTTGTCTCTGCTGTTCCACTTTATTCTTTCACCATTCTCCTATGTTTGTGTCTCTGTCCCTGGCAGTAACGTAGTTTCACTCGTGTTATTGTCGTCTCTAGCACACAGAGTGCTTTGAACGCTAAGCGTAACCTACCGGGATAGTGAGTGGGGGTGTTAGGTCATGGGACACCACTGAGCTGCTGCTAGCAGTATCAGACATGAAGTCTACCCCCCTCCTAAAAAAAAAAAGGGGGGGGGGGAAAGAAACAAAAAAGAACAACATAACAAACAAACAAAAGAAAGAAACGATTAAAATGTTTCACAATCTACAACACTGTCCACTCTTCTTGGCAATAATCAATGTAAAACAGATTTTTTCCCTTTTAAGAAGTGGCTCCATAATCCTCCAGTAAAAACATTTTCATGTAATGACATACGTTGCTTTTAATTCGCACATCATGTTTGCAACTTACCTGCCCTGGATGAACATGAGACTATATCAAAAGACATGATCTCTTGTGTCAGACATACCTGGAAGATGTATTTTACTACATCACGACATCAGTTAACATCCCATCCTTCTCTTTGATCATACGTCGTGCACGTGTGTATAAATCACATCTTTTAACACAAAATGGCGCAGTTTAAGTTCATTATAATTCGGGGGGAGAGACGTCATGCGTGCGACAGAACACTTAATTACGTATATCAAAATCAACAAAATATCGATCCACATAAACAGGTGAAAAAAGTTCATTTGTTCGGAAGAAACAGAGCTGGTGAATTATATTAAGTCAGGAGGTCGGGCCACTCAATCAGAGAAATTTATTCTTGGCTTTCAGTCAAAACAGCATTTTCATATGATCTCGGTGGGGTCTGGCCAGAACGAAAATGGTGACAACACATGGGTTCCTTCAACATGACGTATCCATGCTGTCTTAGCGCGGCCTCTGACCCCCCATAGCATGAATGGTGACAACACATGGGTTCCTTCAACTCACGAAGTTCTTCGAAAGGGCTGTGCGATTTTCCTCTGGTGTTCTTTGAACAGAGACACATGTGACAATAGCATGTATCCTCTTTCACACACACACGCGCGTGCACAAAATATATCCCAGCCATTTCTAGAAAACAAACCTGCAGCATAATTCACAGCATAAATACAAATTAAGAGATGATTACGAACGTATTCAAAGCAACATGAGATGGAGTGTTGCTCACCAACGCTTCAATATTCACAGCCTTGCAATGCACACACACACACACACACACACACACATGAAACCATAAAGCATAATTATAATTCCAGTGGCAATGATTACGCTAAACGCCGTAATCTCAAGCCTTGATTACGACTGATTTGGAGACTGTTCAATGACCCACTTCAACAGCACAGCAAACAACAGCCCTGAACACGATCTAAAGAACAGAAGCTGGGCTGCATACGACGTGATAAACTGCTTCACCTCCGTTCAGAATCGCGTCTTGGTTTTGCTTCCGGAAGGACAGTTGACTGACAATAAGGACAACACTGACATAACATTTTATGTACACATTCATGTTGCTGTTCATTTGTTGTGTCGTCCTCCTCCTCACATTTTCTGACAAACACGATACTGAAAAACAAACACAATGACTCGTCCTCCTCACATTTTCTGACAAACACGATACTGAAAAACAAACACAATGACTTGTCCTCCTCCTCACATTTTCTGACAAACACGATACTGAAAAACAAACACAATGACTCGTCCTCCTCCTCACATTTTCTGACAAACACGATACTGAAAAACAAACACAATGACTTGTCCTCCTCCTCACATTTTCTGACAAACACGATACTGAAAAACAAACACAATGACTCGTCCTCCTCCTCACGTTTTCTGACAAACACGATACTGAAAAACAAACATAATGACTCGTCTTCCTCCTCACATTTTCTGACAAACACTATACTGAAACACAAACACAATGACATTTTACCTCATAAACTAATAATGACTAGCCTCGATAGTCAAGTATATGCTGTACAGCCGGCTAACAGAAATAATTATTACCAACGACGGAAATTCTAATATTTGTAAGACTGTACATATAGTTTACATTGAAGGGTTATAAGAGATTTTCTTGTTGTCCTGTTCATCAATATCTGTGTTGTATTGTGACATGTTTCAAATAAAATACTGTTTAAACCCAGGGTTATTAGACCGTTCAGTTTCACTCATTGTGGTATCGTAGATACCTTTGGATCTTTCTTCTTCTCCCCTTTTTTTTTTTTTTTGATAACCCAACGTATCCAGTTCAGTTAGCTAGTCGTACAGCCCAGATTACTCTCTACGGGGGCAGTTCGTCACCACAGAACAACACCATGTTTTTCTTCTTTAAATGTGTATATTTTCCTTCTTTCTTTGTGCTTACATAAATATGTGAACTAAGTCCTTTCAAAACCACAATTTAGCAGGGGCTGGTGCTGTCTCGATGAGTATCTTCTCACATACTAAACGAACGCCGCGCTCAAAACTCTGGTTCATCGTTTTCAAATCTCTCCTAAAGACTAGCACCAGCCCACCATCTAGGGTCCAGTGGAGGCGAGGGATGGGGGAGGAGAAGGAAAGATCTGACTGATACTGGCATTGTTGGGAATTCTCGACTGTGTTGTACAACCTGAGTGATCTTAACAGTGCTTAGCGTTAAGATATTTCCTACGTCTGCACGCTAAGTAAACTTAGCGACGCTAAGATTGCATAATCATGTAAGCCAGCTCCCTCCCGCCGCCACACGCAAACTACCAGCCATGATTACTTATTAGCACAGTAGGCATATCCAGTTGTCACAGCGGCAGTATAAAATTTATCATAATTATACGTCAGCCCTACCTTCTATTCCCTGATGAGCATGCATAATTTTCCGATGTATACCATTCCACATCCTCTGCATCAAGAGTGGGTGTCAGGATTCTAGTCCTTCTGGTGGTTCGCGATTATCCCTTGCTCAGCTATGCAACTTCGCGGTCGTCATAAGTGCTGACAAAGGACACAGTTGTCCCATGTGGGATAGTAGGGCAAAGGGGATAAGGGGATGGGGAATGGGGGTGTTTACTGGAACGTGGCAGGAGAGGGGTGATTTAGTTTACATTGTAAGGGGCTTCCCCTGCCAGCAGCCAGACCTTCTTAAAACAACAACAACAAACAAACGCAAAAAACAACAACAACAACCCCCCCAAAAAAAAACCCAACTTCTAATTGAAACATTATTCGACACAAACACAGTACCATACAATTCACGGAGTATTCTATATACATAATGAAGCATAAAGCTTTCTAGAATTATTTCTGAACACCCCACAAAAACCATTTATAATAAATTTGTGAAATTATCATTTCGTTAACCGAGGTTCACGAATGACCGTCAGAGATGTGTCGTCCTCATAGCCAAACAGCATCGTTTTTTTTTCAGATAGAAATTGAAAACATGAAAAGCAGTGTCCTTCCCAAACACACACACACACACACCGTGCGTTGCGGGATCATGAGCTGGACACTGCGTGTGACCTAACCAGCAACACGTTGATCTCTGATATACAGTGTCTACTATCACCAGTATGTGTTGATGCTGTTTTAAACATAATTCCTTCCTTCTGAAATGCGCAATACTCCACAACATCGAACACCATTATGGAAAGCTTTGTTTGTGTAAGTCATCATGGCATACTCCAGAAAGTAAACAAACAACAAAAATACACACAGAGTTACACATGTTTGTGTTAGCTATGGGTGAAGAAACCAGCCACACACAATGTTTGTGTTTTTTGTGATTTTTGCGAGTTGCGATAAAACACCAAGAGACCTACACGACGGAATAAATGCTTTCCATGTAGGTCTTTGTAAACTGACCAAAGGGAACCTCTTGTACTGTCCTTGTTATTCTTCACTCTCATCCATTCATTCAAGGTCCACATGACAAGCCGTGCTACGTTTACTGAGCCTGCGGGTCTCTCACAATCCTCTGTTGTTTCAAGTCCATCCACGCTTTGCTGTGTGCCTGTCGGAACCATTGTCCTTCTGGTCACCCCGAACCTTTGATTCAGTTTCAAGAGAACAGACAAATCAAAACGCCTGCAGACACTGTGGATAACAGCACATCAACAGCCATTCAGACACCGAATGGCAAAGCGGAAGTCCATGTGTTCAGTTTTACACGCATCAAACACAAAACGACGGTAGAGTTGTCTGCCTGTGCTTGTTATTCCTCGACTATCATGCTGTTTTGTTCATGTATCAAACACGTTTCGTATGTATTCACAATAGGTTAGACACTCATATTTTTCCAAGTGACAACTTGACGATAATGATCAGTTGACAAAGAAGCGGGAATCCCTAAGCAAGAAGAATGGTAAATGCAAAGAACTAGATCCTTTTCACAGCGTCGAAAATGGGTATGGAAATTTTCATCATTACTCCCCGCTGGGTCATTAATTTGTTGCTTTAATACGCCTTTACTAGATTCTTTCCCACAGAAAAAAAGACAGATGTCTTCAAAAAAACAACACTCCGTGATGGACCAGTGATTTCTAGCGTTGTTCGGGGGTGAATTGCTGTAGGCCTTTACCAGATTTTTTCCTACAGAAAAGACAGATGTCTTGAAAAACAACACTCCGCGATAGATAAGTGATTTCCAGCGTTGTTCGGAGGTGACGGAATTCAGCGTCACTGCAATCATCTCAGCAGGGCAAGGGCGACAATCGTTGATATCCCCATCGTCAGAGGCGAGCAGAAGGAGGAGGTTGTTCCCCCTGAGCCAGGTTCGATCACTTGTTCGTTGCGCGGGCCGCCACCTGGAATCAAGAGCAGAGGAGAGAGTTCCAAATGAGTTTGAGTGAGAACAACGACTCCAAGAATTCTGCACACAAACCTCACCGCCACATCCACCCCCACTTCCACCCACCCTTCGCAGTTCCCCGTCCCCGATCAGTTGGTACAACGAGAAGGGAAGGTTGTGTGTGTGTGTGTGTGTGTGTGTGTGTGTGTGTGTGTGTGTGTGTGTGTGTCTGTGTGTGTGTCTGTGTGTCTGTGTCTGTGTCTGTCTGTGTGTCTGTGAGAGAGAGAGAGATTGAGAGAGAGAGAGAGAGAGAGAGAGAGACAGACAGACAGCCCAAACAGAGAAATATAGGGGTTTTATAAAGTTAGAGTGAGCGAAAACGAGGGAAAGAGAGAAGGGAGTAGACAAAGTGAGAGAGAGAGATAGAGTGGGAGAGCCAGAAAAACAGGCAGAGACAAAAAAGAGAGTGGCAGAGAGAGCGAGAGAGAGC
>NC_134897.1:25052174-25054674 GCF_041734735.1 Babylonia areolata | reverse complement strand
TTGAGGGTGAAAACACCACTTTGTTCGGTGTGTGTGTGTGTGTGTGTGTGTGTGTGTGTGTGTGTGTGTGTGTGTGTGTGTGTGTGTGTGTGTGTGTGTGTGTGTGTGTGTGTGTGTGTGTGTGTGTGTGTGTGTGTGATTTATGTGGCTAATATTGGTTAGTGGTTGTAGTCATCAACATAGCTAATATTGGTTAGTGGTTGTAGTCATCAACATGGCTAATAGTGGTTAGTGGTTGTAGCCACCAACATGGCTAATATTGGTTAGTGGTTGTAGCCACCAACACAATAGATCACATGTCATATTTTTAAACTGTAGGGACTGCGTGTCTCGTCTTGATTTTTAAACATTTTCATGGATAACGTATTGGCTTTAATCACATTTTCAGTACTAATATGGTCTTATCCGTCATCGGTTGGGTTGGAAGCAACAATACATACACGATAAAAATACCAAACATGAAAATATACAAACAATGGATAAATAAATACTGAATAAACAAATAAAGAAGATGATCCGTCGTCAACTACCCTGGAAGCAACAATACACATACATAAACAGATGAATAAAAAGGCAAACAAACAAACAGTAAATAAACACATAAATAAAATATAAGTAAATAAAACATCGCTGCTGACGTGCAACGCATCCTTTGACCTCTGTCCCTTCAGAGAGACATATACATACAATCCTCACGACCTGTCTCCTGGCGGACAGAGACCAACGATATCGGAAAGGGCAGACGCAGTTATGGGTTGACCTTTGCCGGATATGACGTCACTTCATCTATAGTCATTCATCACATAAAAGGTCAGCTTCCCCCCTTAGCAAAACTTGCACCACTTCTCTAAGTTTAGTCTCGCTATTGAATTAATGTTCGTTCAAGACATACCCTTTGGCATCACTTATCGAAATTCACACCCGCGGTTTAAGGACTTAAAGAGAAACCTGATATTGAAAATGCTTCCGCTCGTGTCACAGCGAGGCTTCTAGAAAATAATGTCACCCTAATCCCTCATCTGTATCGAGATTATCTTCAATGTCACGCAAAAACAACTCATATGCATTTACATGATCGTCATCGGAGTTCTTAACTACATAACAGTTGAAAACATCATATATATATATATATATATATATATATATATATATATATATATATATATATATATATATATTCTCTCTCTCTCTCTCTCTCTCTCTCTCTCTCTATATATATATATATATATACCATAATCAAAGTTAAGGGAAACATTTTTCAGTTCGATTTGCTGCTGCTCTCTCCCTCTCTCCCTCTGTCTCTGTCTCTCTCTCCCTCTCTCTCTCTCGCTCCCTCTCTCTTTCAGTCCCTCTCTGTCTGTCTGTCTGTCTCTCTGTGTGCTCATTTGCATGCACGGGTATCGTGCATGTGCACCACTTGGGACCACGAGCGAGAGACGCGTTTGAAATGGATGAGTGGCGGTGAGAGAGACAGAGAGAGAGAGAGAGACAGATAGACAGAGACAGAGAGACAGAAAGAGATTGAAAGAGAGAGAGAGAGAGAGAGAGAGAGAGAGGGAGAGAGACAGAGACAGATACAGAGAGACAGACAGAGAGAGAGAGAGACAGAGAGACAGAGAGCCAGAGACAGACAAATAGACAGACAGAGAGAGAGAGAGAGAGAGGGAGAGAGAGAGAGAGAGAGAGAGAGAGAGAGAGAGAGAGAGAGAGAGACAGACAGACAGACAGACAGACAGACAGACAGACAGTGGGACAGAGAGAGACGGGGGTGTGAACACAGAAGTGGAAAGGGACGGAAGAAGGGTGGAGGACTGGGCTAAAACAGAATATTCGTCACACCCCTTTAATCACACACACACACACACACACACACACACACACACACACACACACACACACACACACACACACACACACACACACACACACACACACACACACACACACACACACACACACACACACACACACACACACACACACACACACACACACACACACACACACACACCCGTCTAAAAACACTTATAGTGAATAGACGTTAAATTGAAGATAATACTGAAGATAAACACACACACACACACACACACACACACACACACACACACACACACACAAACCAACCAACTAAACGTACCGTAGGTGTAAGGAGGACCCCCGTCTCCCTCGCGGTGGTTCCCGTTGTCGTAGGTGTTGTAGATGTCGTTGTCGTTGTCGCTGTCGCCCTCGCCACCCACTAAGGGCTGTCGCTCACTGCCTGGCAGACGGCTCTTGTGCTGCGGAGGTCTGCAAGGAGAGGGAAGGGGGCAGTGAGGGGGGAGAGGGAGGGTGGGAGGGGAGAATCATTAATAATAATAATGATAATAATGGTATTTATATAGCGCTGAATCTTGTGCAGAGACAAACCAAAGCGCTTTCGCACCAGTCATTCACACGCATGCGTAACTCTAAAACTGGAGAAACCGACGACAAGGAAGAGGCATGGAAGGGAGGCTATTTT
>NC_134897.1:25034674-25044674 GCF_041734735.1 Babylonia areolata | reverse complement strand
TAAACGGTACACAGCATGAGGTTATGGAGGAGGAGGAGGAGGATATATGCATGAGGAGAAGGAGGAGAAAGAGGAAGGTTTCCCATGACACCCTGGTCCCTGGAAGCATCCTCGTAATTTATAAGCAGGCCTCTCTGCTAACCTTTAGGGCTCACGTCCTGGTGGCATTGGCATTGGTAATCAACTTCCTATGACTCACTTCCCTTCCCCATTATGTCCTTCGTTTAGGGGGCATACTGTCATTCATTTATGCTGCTCTTATGTCATATTGATTGATGCCTTAAAAAAACACACACACCACAATCTGATGAAGTTATGTAGGCGGGGAGAAGGAAGGTGGGAGGGTAGCTGAACCGTTTGTGTTAAGTGGCAATATCAGCAACATCCTTTTTCACACGTGTGTACCCTTTTTTCTGTATCGTTATTAACGCGCATGGTACATAACTTGTCAAGGGAGTGAGATCGGAAGGAACGTTTCTCTGATGTCCAGATGGCTGCAACATCGCCATTGTTGATATAAATTATATATATATATATATATATATATATATATATATATATACATACATATAGATAGATATGGGTACTCTGTGATTCGTTCGGGTATGTTGTAATGACGTTACCTGTTACAAGGATTTTTCCATGATGCTCTCTTTCTCTCTCTCTTTCCCAGGATCCATGACAGCTCCACGTAACGACATTATACAATTTATCTCCCCTAACAGTATAAATGCACGTGATCAAATTATCAGGCAAATTGTATGGGTGAGAAGAGCGTCCTGTGATTCCACGATTTCCACTCCCGCCCCTATCGTTTATATACTGTTCTCTTTGTAACCCTACCCACATATTCACTGCAGAATATCATGGGTTAAAGATATTAGAGAGAGAGAGAGAGAGAGAGAGAGAGAGAGGTGAGAGACAGAGACAGAGACAGAAACATAGAGGAACACACAGAGAGAGAGAGAGAGAGAGAGAGAGAGAGAGAGAGACAGACAGACAGACAGACAGACAGACAGACAGACATAGAAAGAGAGACAGAGAGAGACAAAGAGCTACACCGCGATCTTTACAACTTGTCAATAATGCAGATATATGCGTCGACCCCATATCGTAAATCACGTTGGTCACAAAAGGGTTATGATGATGTTATCTTCAACTCTGGAAAACAAGGCCATTCATGACTTGATAAGCCCGTCTCCCCGACCACCTTCATCGGTGTGTCACTTTACTTACTGCAATCATAACATAGTATGGATGAAAACTTTTTTAAGATTATGAAATCTACTACATCTCTACCATACATACACACACGCTGCTATTCCTCAAGACATCTTATCATAATTAGTATGTTATGTGTGTGGCATATTCTGTACTAAAGGGTCTTATCTAGTCATAAAGCAAAGCCATCTGTGTTTCAGATTTCTTCAACCGTTGGTTATTTGCACTGGTCAAATGAATAGTTTTTGAGTGGATCTGGAGCTCCCTTTTTGTGGGGAGGAAGACGGAGTGTCTCTGGTTGTATTTTTCTGTGTCATTTAACTACCTTCATGCTGGTTGATGAAGAGCGCAAGCAGCAATGGATTGAATTATGTGTTTTTGTCCTATAAAGAGAGTAACGGTGTTTATTCTTTTGCTTAATACATCACAACAGCAGGCAACGATACTAATGGTTGAACATGATCTTCACTGTCATTACTGTCATCTGTGTCACGCTGTCATTGATAGGCATAGATGACATTTTTCATTTCTTTTTAACTGAAACGGAAGACACTGTGGATAAGCAAATCATCTTTTTGTGCCACGATCACTGCAACATTTTTTTTATACAGGCACACCCATCGTATACATTATCCACGCACGCCATAACAGTGTCTGACGATGTTGAGAACATGTAGAATCTCTCTGACACCTATCATTTTACAGACACCCCTACACGCTGAGGACACAAATGAAATTCCGATCTTCATTAGGCAATACGTCATTCATAATGTGTACCACCCTGCAGCTCTACGCGCACCCTTTTGAATCAGTATTTGATAACTTCATACAATTAATATATCGTTGTTTATCATTTTATGATACCACTGTCTGTATTACATCCTATTAGATGCACTCTTCTCTTGCTACATACAGCCTTCCCTCTGTCATCTGTTTCTATACCAGGCCTTGACATATCAGTTCCTCTCATATGACACAACTGACGCACACCATAGTAGGGCCTGCAGACAGGATTGGTTGAGGAAGACCTTCTCAAATGTACTGAGCTCTGTAGAACTCCATCCTTTATAATAACAGCATCGTTTATCATAACAGATTGGTGATGAAAATGACGGAATTATTTCTCTGCTATCTTTAGTAGTATCCTATCTTATAATATTTGTTTGTATAATTCACTATGTTTTCTGCTAATATCACAATGTGGAAAACTTCTCAAGTCATTTTGCAAGACCGCAGTAAATGACGATTTGAGGGTCGGGTTCAACGGACACGAACGATCGATGACTTGTCAATAAAGTATATGTCTAAGCGACATGCACCGGATTCGATCACACTATGGATTTTGCTTCCTCTCTCTTCTGGACCTTCAGTAATGGTCAGAGTACCATCTTTTGAAGGAGATACTAAATCGAGATCCCGTGTGCAGCATACACTGAGTGCACATTAGACAGAACTCACAGCAAAAAGGGGACTGCTGTGTGGCCAAATTATCTTGAAAGTACCATTTTGGTTGGTAAGCAAGCATACATGAAAACAGAAAAATACACGGAACTGCTGGAGAGAGAGAGAGAGAGAGAGAGAGAGAGAGAGAGAGAGAGAGAGAGACAGACAGACAGACAGACAGACAGACAGATAGACAGACAGACAGACAGACAGACAGACAGACAGAGATGACCTAAAAAAAATGGGGATAGAAAATAAAACCCGTAAAAAATAATAAGAAACTTCGTCTCGACATTCCAACGCACTTAAATCAGTCATGATATTATTACTGAAGCTGGTGATTCAGCGATATTGCAACGCATTTCAGTTGACAGTTAATATCGATAATTCACCCGTCAAATCACCTCACCGGTGACAACCAGGATCCAGACATTTGAACAGCAGTGACAGAAGGGGCAGCTGCATACAGATAACGCCATGCATTTCCAGAGTAATCCCCATGTACGCAACACCAGTGGAGGATATTCAACTATCTGATGGCATCGAACCTTTCTGCAGGTCAATGTTGGTTAGTGGAAAGGAAAAAAAAACAGTATCAGTATCAGTAGCTCAAGGAGGCGTCACGGCGTTCGGACAAATCCATATACACTACACCGCATCTGCCAAGCAGATGCCTGACCAGCAGCGTAACCCAACGCGCTTGAAAAAAAAAACAAAAACAAAAACAGGCGACTAAAAAATACTCGGACCGTTGAAAGTATATATATATATATATATATATATGTGTGTGTGTGTGTGTGTGTGTGTGGTTTTGGTTTCATTTTTTAACACACGCTCTCTCTCTCTCTGTGTGTGTGTGTGTGTGTGTGTGTGTGTGTGTGTGTGTGTGTGTGTGTGTGTGTGTGTGTGTAATTTAAAAACCAACCCATATATCTATCATCAAAGCAACAGTCTTCGAGCCACATTTCCTGAATGCTATTCCTTTCACGAAGTATTGGTGACAGCGCGCGTGTGTGTCACTGCCCTCACGTGTTCTAGTTCAAACACCTTGTGTCCACGTCTGTCTGTATTGACGACAGAGAGAGAGTGAGAGAGAGAGAGAGAGTGACAGATGGATGGATAGATAGAGAGATAGACAGAGAGAGAGAGAGAGAGACAGACAGATAGAGTGGTAGATAGATAGATAGATAGACAGATATATAGAGAGAGGGAGAGAGTGACAGATAGATAGATAAACAGATAGATAGATAGATAAATAGATAGATAGATAGAGTGACAGATAAACAGGAAGATAGATAAAGTCATAGATAGAGAGAGAGAGAGTGTGATAGATAGAGAGAGAGTGATACATAGATAGACAGATAGATAGATAGAGAGAGAATGATAGATGGACAGATAGATAGAGAGAATGACAGATAGATAGATATCTCGGATAGATAGATATATAGATAGATAGATAGATAGATAGAGAGAGAGAGAGAGAGAGAGAGAGAGAGAGAGAGAGAGAGAGAGAGAGAGAGAGAGAACAAGAAACGGGGACGGCAACTCCATTGTTACAAACACACAATGATGGGGATCATGTTATCAACAAAAAAACTTTGCACACGGTATTCTAACCTCTGCTGACGTTATACCCGTTCCTGTGACGACGCTAAGGTCTTAAGAGTCTGGGACAAAAGACAAAACAAAATAACACAAGTATAACGTGATATCAGTTGACGCTGTTGCTTCACAACGGGTTTTGTTTAAGATGTCTATTCAGCACTGTGTTAAGAAGTTTGGTGAAAACATTCACCTGAGAAAGGAAACGTGCACTTCTCACATCATTAGAAGAAGAAGAAGAAGAAGAAGAAGAAGAAGAAGAAAACCCCAACCCAATGTTGTTGGGAAAGAAAATCAACATTTACAGTACAGTTGCAACATCATGCTCTGATGGTGTTTCAAAATACGAAGAAAGAGAACAATTTCAACTTGTTCTACTTGCTTCTGAGCAGTGTGCAATGCGGGACAAGAGTGATCACAAGTTTTCCGAAAGAGGAAAAACAGTCGATGAAACTAAACTGGTGCGGACCTTTTTTTTCCGAATCCCTTGTCCTTGATTTAGTGCGTGCTTTACATCTTCATAATGAAGCTGGTTGCAATCACAGAAGAACTATTCTATAGATCAAAGTTATCGATTGGCTTTCCATTGCATTTGATACTGTCATCACACAATGACACCTCTGAAAACAAGGAAACAAAAGCAACACACACACACTCTCTCTCTTTCTCTCTCTCTCTCTCAATCACACAGACAGCCAATGAAAACAGAGAAAGATAGTGTGAGAGAGAAAAAAAAAGATAAGGGAGAGAGAGAGAGAGAGAGAGAGAGAGAGAGAGAGAGAGAGAGTGTGTGTGTGTGAACGAGAGAGACAGAGAGACAGAGAGAGAGAGAGAGAGGGACAGAAACAGACAGACAGACAAAGAGACGTGGATGAGAGGAACCCTCACCCCTAAAAAAAAAGTTTCAGCATCTTCGGCTTTGTATATGAACGTACAAAAGACGGAGCGAGCGTGCTTGGGGTGAGTCCTGTCAATGTCTTCAGTGTCGGCAGATTCATGGGGAGCTGTCGTTTAAGGGACGTGGTGGCGGTCTCCACTCTAGGAGGGACTCTCACTCAGTCTGGCTCCGCGACTAAGCCGTTATTATCGTTAGTAGGGGGCTTAGTAGGTGGTGTCCTTAGTACGTTAAATCAGAACAGGCACCACTGAACACCACCGAAGTGACTCAGCAGCAGTGCAGGGTCTCCTCTGGTGTGTGGCCTCCTGGCAACCTAACATCGATGGTTCCCTGTGGACTGCCGACGTTGGAACTGTGAAGGACGAACCCGGGTGTGGAGTGTGGGGGAATCTGAATGAGCGGCGTGGGAGCAATGCCACTGAAATGGTGCAGATGATGGGGAAAAAAAAAGACGGAGCGAGCGTGCCAGCTCTATATTTCGTCCCTTCCACGCCTTCCCACCCAACCCAACCCCACCCCCACGACAACAACAACAAAGGGGCGGCGACTCACGCTTCTTCCGTTGATCAGGGTCCTGACGGCGGTCACTGCGGTGCATGAGCCCCTTGGGTACGCGGAACCAGTTGACGGTGGGTTTGGGCACCCCCGTCACGTTACACACCAACTCCACCTTGTCCCCCTCCTGCACCACCACCGTCTGTGAGCTGGACAGGTGGTTGATGATCTTGGCAGGCTCTGCACACACACATACACACACAGCCACACGTGATATGATGATTATGATATGGATACTTATATAGCGCCTATCCTAGGTCGGAGACCATACTCTAAGGGCTTTACAAACACGGGGTCATTTGCACAGTAGGCTGCATACTGACGGCTGCCTTTGGGCGCTCATCATTCGTTCCCTGTGTTATTCAGATTTCAGGCACGCATACATACACTCAGAGACATGACTTTAAAAAAAAATTTTTTTTTTACGTGTGTGACCGTTTGGAGACATAAAATTTTCTCTGTTACTTCAGTACTTAAGTCATCTCACCCACCACTTCCCACGTACTCCCTCCCCCATCTCCAAAGCGCAAATAATACCTTTTTGCCTACCCGTCTAATATCACTTGACACTGAAAAGACGTTCAACTAAAGAAAGAAAAGAAAGGCGTACATCTGACTTGCCGCGTATTAAGTTCATTGGACTGGCTGTATTCATAAGGCCCAAGCCAAACCCCTCACCCACAGCGTGAGGGGAACATGCACAGTCGTTGCACAAGCTGATCCTTACATGATAAAGACCACAAGAAAACATTAAAAAACAAACAAACAAACAAAAAGCAGAAAGGAAAAAAAATGTATGTCGTGGAAGAAGAAAATAATACCAAGCAGCAGAATGTCTGCTTCTTGACACACACACACACACACACACACACACACACACACACACACACACACACACACACACACACACACACACTCCTGTTTATCTTCTCTCTCTCTCTCTCTATATATATATATATATATATATATATATCACGTACACAAACTTGCGGGTATGGACATATGTGGGTGCATACGTATGAACAAGCGATTCTAATTCTCAGATACCACACACCCACTGCCATGTGTTTGTTATTCTGACCACCTGCAAATCACACACGTGGACACACACACAAATACGCTTCCGCATACATAAACACAGGGTCGCACAGGGAGAAGACAGACAGTAAGATAGAGGGCGAGACAGAGAGGGCGGGTAGGGGGCATGGGGGGGAGTGGGGAAGGGAGTTAGAGGGAGACAGAGATGAGAGACAGACTAGAGGTGGATGGGAAAGACACAGTTTCGAACAGTTTATTATGCTTTGGGAATATTGTTTAAGACATGAGGAGCCATAGTCGTAAAAGTTATAGTAATAGATGTGGTTGTTTTAGTCGTGGAGAACGTAGTGGAAGAAGAAGTAGGCTAGTAATGGCTGCAGCAGTGGTAGCAATAATAGCAGCAGCAGCAGTAGTAGGTATAATAGTTGCAGTGGTGGTTGTTGTGGTGGTATTGTTATCGTTTTTATCATTATTAGTATTATTATTATTATTCTTAGAAGAAGAAGAAGACGAGGCAACGGCAACACACGTCACTGAAATGCTTCGTTGAAAGAACGCTTCATGCTCATACGATGTTTTATCAGAACATCCAGGGGAGTAACTGGTCCCTAGAAAATCTTTTGAAGTATCTCTTCTCAGTCGTCTCCCCATGATCATAGAGCCACGATAGCCACAGACCTGGACAGACAACTGTCACAGGAAAAAAAAAAGGTCAGCACTGAAAGACCCCACCAGACCTACTGCAGCACACATACCCCAACGAGCGGCCTTGCAGAAAGTCAGAGCGGAAATCTATGCTGGGAATGCAGAGGCTGTGGCCAAAAGCACGGGGAGAAATCAACTGTCATTAGAATGCAGGGTCCAGGGCCCCCCCAGCGGCGGGCAGACTGGCACGTGATCGGCATGACGCGGAAAGTGTTCGCCTTGCCCTGTGCGAATATTGAATCTGCTCAATCAGCGTGTGTGTTGGGTGAGGTGCGGTTCCCCTGGAAAATCTGCGTGCTGCGGTTTTGCTGTCTGTCTTCCCCATTCCCTGTGCATATCCCCACCCTCTTCAAACTCGCACGTGGAGATCCCATGTTTGTGCATCTCTTCCGTGTCTCCCGAGTCTTTGTCTGTCTACCTCCTCTCTCTCTCTCTCTCTCATAGATCTTCAACTGATCCACCAATCTGAAAGTCAGTTATGCAAAACGAATGTCCCGAAGGCACAGAGTGGGAGAATGTTCGCATGGCTTGATCACCTTGTTTCCCAGTTTCGACCGCCCATGTAACAGAGAAACGTACACACATAGATGCAGACGGACACACAGACAGGCAGACAGACCCCCCTTCAGCCCCCCCCCCCTCCCCACAGATTCTTGTGAGTTGTATTTCTAAGAACGGTCATATTTCTGCAGATATCCTTGGAAAGTTATTTTTTCCCCTTCCTTTTTACCCGATTCTTTCTTACTATACAACTAGTTTCCTGTAAACACAGGGCTGAAAATAGCTCAATACAGACTTTGCCAAACACCAAGGAAGGGCATCCTGAAAATATTTCCAGTCCAATATCCGTTCTGTTGGAAAGTTTGGCAAAGAAAAAACAGTCCGTTTCAAACCACCAATTTTCAGAAATAAATACACACATGCACTGAAGAACAAACACACGAGATTTTAATCATTTCTCTTCAGCGGGGACTTTTTTTTCTATTCTTTACTTTCCAGCTGTATTCATATATGACATTATTTGTACTTTAAGAAATCAATCAGTAAAAGAAAAATTGTCTGCAGGAACGGGACATATATATATGCATGTATATGTCCCCGCTCCCTCCGAGTGTTTCTCAAACAAGTTCACTGAACAATCAATTCACACACAGACACACACACACACACACACACACACACACACACACACACACACACACACTTTAAATGTAAACTGACGAGTCTTTCCAGGTTCTGGAACACGTTTTCGGCCCAAACTACATCACCCCTTCTCCACAGTGAGTTACTGTCAGCTAAACAATTTTCACAAGATACTTTTCCGCTTATACCTCGAAGATTCTGGGCACGAGGCGTGGGGGGTATTCTTGTATGAATTTAGAATTGTTAGGCTATCGCTGTCTTTCTAAGACATTCCATCCCTTACAAACAACGAACTTAGGCTTTGGGAACCAGTGACCTCCCAAATAAGTGAGAATAAACAGTTTGCTTTTTCGTTGTCGTTAAAACCGTTATCTACAAGTTGCAACAAGGAGACCGTATTTTTCTGTTTTGCTGTTGTTAGTTGATGTTGTGCATGCTAGTGTGGTGGTGGTGGCAGTGTGTGTGTGTGTGTGTGTGTGTGTGTGTGTGTGTGTGTGTGTGTGTGTGTGTTTATCTTCAGTTTAACGTCTATTCACTATAAGTGTTTTTAGACGGAAAGGAGTAAGGAAGTGGATAAAGGAAAGGGAATGCATGTGAATATTAGTGTAAAAAGTACTCATATTATGTAATGTGTGTGTGTGTGTGTGTGTGTGTGTGTGTGTGTGTGTGTGTGTGTGTGTGTGTGTGTGTGTGTGTGTGTGTTTAGGGAAGTATGCATGGAAACAACTAAACATTCTCCCTTACTTAAGTCATTAACTGGTAGAGCCAGTTAACTTAACATGAGTATAGTCTTGACTCAATCTGTCTCTTTCCACCCTCCTTTAGTTTCTCTGTTTATATGAATCAATGCTCAGAATCAATCATCAGATTCAGAATGCTGTCTACTTCATATTGCCCATGGAACTGAATGGATCTTATAAGCAGTGACTCTTTAAAAATGTATGCAGAAAGCAGACTTGGAAATGCTCTCACGTCTCTCTTTGCAGTAGTAAAGGCATTAAGGTTGATTTCATCACCAATAAAGTCTTCAATCATTTCAACCAGGCTATCATAAAAGCAGCCTCAGAAACAATTTCACGCGGCGCTAGAGAAAACTTCAGGCCTACTGGACTGGGGAACTACAGGAGCTGGAAGAGGAAGTAGCCAGAAGTGGAGAGGATATAGAGAACAACCAAATTCCAGAGAACAATATTGCCCTCAGAGCCTGTTCTGTCAGATATCGAAAGGTCTACATTCAAACTGCAAGAACGAGTTGGAAGGAGAAAACGGAAAAGCTGAACCTTGACAGAGGTGGATATGAGCTTCGGAAGCTTACCAAGGTAATGAAAGATGAGGACACAAGGTCAGCCCCTGTCATGACTGAAAAAGACCAGGACATAGTGACAGGGAAAGAAG
>NC_134897.1:25027174-25029674 GCF_041734735.1 Babylonia areolata | reverse complement strand
ACTCTCTCTCTCTCTTTTGAGTGAAAAAAGAGAAAGAAAATTGGAGAAAACTGGAGAAAAGAAAACGAGAAAAAATAAATGACAGAGTGGGAAAATAAGAGATTCGAGGCCCCCCGCCCTAAAACACACACACACACACACACGCGCGCGCGCGCGCACACACGCACACACACACACACACACACACACACACATACATGTACCCCATCACCCCTAAAAAAATAAAACAAAACAAAAACCAAGAAAAAAAAACGCTCTCCCAGTTGTAAAAGACGATCGCGTTATCACTGTACAGCAGTTGAGAAAGTCCCAATACTGGGGAAAGACTGGATATAAGATAGTTAGCAAAACCTCGAGCCTAATCCACTAACTTCTGAAAGTTTGCTCTTTCCTCTTCTCTCTCCCCTCCCCCCCAATTCCCCCCCCCCCCACTCTCTCTCTGTCTCTCAATTCTTATCGAAGGACAGGAAAGCCGAATGCCCAGAAAAGGAGCGCAGACTATCACGTGCATCAGGACAGGGCGACGCCAGCAGTCGGACATTATGACAAGTAATCATCCACCTGATGTCTAAGACTGTGCCCAACAAAAATGGCCTTGTAGGAAGGGAACGGGGGTAGGGGCGAGGTTGGGAGGGAGGGGGAAGGGGTGTGTGTGTGTGTGTGGGGAGGGCGTGGGGGGGAGGGAGCGGGCCCTGAATCAATACAATTCATATCGGACACCCAACATCATTTCACCCTCCTCTCCCCTCCCCTCCCGCCTCCTTCTCCATCCCTACTATTCCTGATCTTAGAACCAAGGCCATTTACCGTGTTTCCCCAGACCTTCCCCTCAATCCCTCTACTCCATTTCTCCACTCCCCACTTCTGGGATGGTGTGCCACGTCATCGCAGTCACGTTCCTTGGCAACACTCTTGTCAGCCACCCTCTCCACCCCCCCACCCCCCATGCTCCCCTCTTCCCACGTTCTGCTCTTTGTTTTGCTCGTGTTCCGCCTCCCATCTTGTTTGTGCATCGATTTCTTCTGTGAAATGTTCAGGATGTTTCTTGTTATTCCCTTCATTTTTAGAGCACATCTTAGTCCTCAAAATAGACTTCAGGTTTCCAAAGAAAATATGAGTTCATACACAGCTACTTAAAAAAAAAGTTTCGTCTTAAATCCGACTTCAAAGGATTCAAACTTACCAAAAGTTGTTCATGGAGTATACCCGTCCATCCAAGAAACAGACCACATTATCAAAACTGTTTATTTCATGGAACTGTTCATGTTACTTGTTCGTGTGATTCTAATTTGGGTCCACACATTTTCCTATCGTATACTACAGTCAATAATGTTACCGGTGGAGGTGTGTAGGCGCTGCAGGTGTTACCGTGGCCTTCATGAAAGACAAACACTGCGTTAATACATTTTTTCAATGAACAAAAAAGAGAACAATGGTGGAAACGATCAAACAGTTCATGAACAAGTGGGGTGGCGGCCCAGTGGTAACGCGTCCGCCTGGGAAGCGGGAGAAACAGAGCGCACAGGTTCCAATCCTGAACTCGCCAGTATCTTCTTCCCCTCCACTAGACTTGAGATGGTGGTCTGGACGCTAGTCATTCTGACGAGATGATAACGCGTGTGTTCCACGCACTTAGCGCAAGTAAAAGAACCCACGGGAACAAAAGAATAACAACTTTGTTGGCTATGTATATAAACAGTTGGTGTATTTTTTCTTTATCTGTATGTAGCAATAACAAAGAAGACCCAAAAGGAAGAAGAAGAAGAAGAAGAAGAAGAAGAAGAAGAAGAAGAAGAAGAAGAAGAAGAAGAAGAAGAAGAAAGCATAGATGAGGCTGGCAGAAAATCAGAAAAAAAGAGAACAAAACGTGAGTGTAATCTGAGATGAAAAGAAAAAAACAACAACTTTGTATGTATGTGTGTGTCTAAGAAGTGTGTGTTTTTCAGGAATGTATTTCTTTTTAATCAAAGCATTATTTACTTGATATATTTATTGTTTGGTGGATCATGCTTTTTTTAAAAATTCATTCTGTGAACGCATTGGATTGAGCTGTTGTAATGTTTTATGTTATGTTTATATCTGGATCGATGATGTAAGGCGCTTTGAGCAGCATTAGTACTGGATATCGCCCCATAGAAAAGTTATGAATTATTATTATTATTATTATTATTATTATTAACAGTAAGACAAAAAAATCCAGTCAGATTAATTCACAAATAACGAAATACATCTTGCTCAGAGTGAATGTTTTCTGTATCCGTGCCAATACAGATGTTTCAATGTTTCTCTTGCGCAGTGTACATTAATTCCATTAACTGATTTGCGTCGGAAGAAAATCAAAAGAGAAACCAATATTCCCCCATCCTTCATAGCACTCTGTGATCCAAATTAGCATCCTGTATGCCAGTCGTCCTGGCATGTTTCATCCCCAGCATGTTACTGGAGCTGCTTTCTTTCCTTTCCTTTCATAATTGAAGTGGACCGGAAATTGCAATCTTGT
>NC_134897.1:25014674-25022174 GCF_041734735.1 Babylonia areolata | reverse complement strand
GAAGAAGAAGAAGAAGTGTGTATGTGTGTCTCTCTGTGTGTGTGTGTGTCTGTGAATGTGTGCACATCAGACAGGTGGCAAATGTAATTCTCTTGTTTGAAAACAGTTTTGTAATGAAGCATACATTTTGTTACTGGATTCTAAAAAAATGTATTTATCTTAGAGCAACACTGCTGATGGCATTTGTGAACTGCTCAATTGTCCACTCACACTCAGATCGAATCCACTGAGAATTAATATTTTGATACAGTTTGTGCAATCAGGTGTAAAAACACTATTTCATGCTGATCATACATTACTTTGCATAGCTTGCATAGATATTTGTCAGTGATCCAAACGACGTCCAAACAGCAATTAATTCAATGCTGGCAGCAACACCATATATTCCCAACTCACAGTATACTACTTCCCTTGTAGTGCAATGATTTAGATTTAGACGATTTAAAAATATTAGCTGAAATTTTTATCCCCACATTTTACATCAAAAAAAAAAAAAAAAAAAAAAAAAAAAAAAAAAAAATCACTGGTATTTTCACTAACTGAAACAAATCTAAAAGAACATCAACATATAATTTCTGATTTCGAGGCAAACGTAACGGTGAAATAGTAGAAGTTTGTGTCTGTCATGCATATATATATATATATATATATTATTTATACATATATAACGCTTTCAATTTCCTGAAGCTGACTCCTTAATTGATATTTATTTAATGTACACATAAGAAACAAAGAAGAAAAAAAGACAACATACTTAACAATTGGAAGTTTATACAGCAGATGCAATAAAAAAAATCTTCAGTACACATGCAAATTCAACAATGCTGGCAGCAAGATATAGTCCCACATACAAGGCAGAATCGAACACAGATACAACTTTTTCCTTTAGACTAATTTGTGCAAGCAATTAACAAACACATTCGAGTTCAACAAGCTTTTGGCGTGGATATCATTTTCTGTGAAATCCAGATGGCTTTTATTCCAAGAAAAAAAAATCTTTAAAAATTCTATATTTTTCAGTTTTTTCTGAATGAGCCCTTAATACTTGTCAATGCTATCTAGAGTTTCGATGATTTTATCCCCAAACATGATCACGTCTGGTATTTTTGCGTACATTGAACCCAATCATTTTTTGTTTGTTTACACTAGTAATCAGATTCCATTCATGACAATATTTATTCTGTGCATCAAAAGCTTCTTAGAAACCATATGCGTCATCGAGCAGAAAGGTATAATCAGCATTCAAAGCGATAGTAAGATAATGTATCTGCACAAATTCGAATTATGCTCATGCACACACACACACACACACAAACACACATACACGCGCGTGCATTCGCGCATACGCATGGGTGCACGAAGTAATTAGTGAGTTCCTTTGTTCCATTCAATAAGGAAATGCAGTTACTACCATTTGAAATATTCATAAAATGTTTGAACGATTTAAAAGACCGGTAGAAATTTCTAACACAAAAGGTCATCAGGATAACACAGCAAATTTTATTGACATCCGCAAAAGTTAATTTGATTGTTCATGGATCTTTGTTTTCCCCGCATTGTTTATATCAGTTTCATTTCAAGAATTCTGGGAAAAGAATGCACCAAAATTTACCACCGTCCTTCACTCTTTGTTGCAAACATTCAATGATGCAAAATAACTCCCAATCTGCCAATCACCCTGAAGTTATTGCTCCTGTCCAAGACATGTATCATCCATAGCAAGTTATGGGAACTTGCTTCCGTTTTTTCCTTCTATAATTGAAGTGTCAAGGAAACTGCAACCACATCCTTCAATCCATGTTCTGTAGGAGTCATTTGTCTATTAAAAATAAAAGGTATGGTGATAAAACGTTGGTGTAGTGACGCCCAATTTGGGCCTTTTGAATCTTATTCCATTAATTAAATAATATCGTTCACATATTTGTCGTCAGATTTTCATTTAGAAACAACGCGACTATCGATTCTCTTTTTCGAGGTTGATATTTTCAAGCTAAAATGTAAATTGGAATAAACACACATGTTCATTTTGTGAACATGTCTTCTCTTGAAGATGACTGTAAGACAATTGACGGAATTGAATAGAAGGCATGTACACACACACACACACACACACACACACACACACACACACACACACACATTATATATATATATATATATATATATATATATATATATATATATATATATATATATATATATATATATATATACATAAAAAGCCCAGTTAAGTAACGTTGAATTTTCGTTTTTCTTCGAACGAACGCCTCAGGTGTTAACAACCACACCTGTCTCCTTTTCTGCATCGTTAACACCAATCCTAACCACCGTTATCCAACACGCCCAATATATTTTTGTTCACTATTGAAGACAACGACCTCATGACCAAAATGAACCCTCTCCATGTCAAAGCGTGTGCGAGTGATTCCCTCTAACCCTCACCCTCCTGCTCGCGACAAGCGAAACCCAATTCAGTTATTGAAACAGCTTTAGTCTTTTTTTGTTTCATATTCCCCACCCCCCTCCCATTGCATAATTGACGAGGTCAGACAATCACTGCTCCATCCTTCGTGCTCTGCTCTGCCAGAGATGCGCCATTTGTTCGCGTCCAGAAGGGGCTCAGCGATATCAAATTGGTCTGCTGGCGCCTGACCCAGCTATGATCTTTGGAACGTAATTCCTTAAAACAACAACAACAAAAACAAAAACAACAACCCAACATAATCTAAATAGACATTTCCACATTTTGATATAGAAACATGGCACCGGATTGTTTCTGCTACGGTTTAACACTATCGGGTTGCGAAGCAGATTGGCTTGGAGGAAATGCACACACAGACGCTCACGAAGACACACACACACACACACACACACACACACACACACACACACACACACACACACACACACACACACACACACACACACACACACACACACACACACACACACACACACTCTCTCTCTCTCTCTATCTCTGTCTCTCTCTCTCCTCTCTCTCCCTCGCTCTCTAACGAACGCGGGCTTGGAATCTTTTGACAAGAAAAATCGCAAAGGAGGAAATGATTTGGGAGGATATTAATGATAATGATAATAATAATAATAATAATAAATCAAAGAAGAGGAAGAAGAAGAGGAGGGAGGGAGGAGGAGGAAGAGGAGAAGGAGGGAAGATAACACATTAATAATAAATAGATACATTAATATCTGTCAAGTCTTAAGACAGACACACAGTCTCATACCATTGATGCTTAGCACTCCTCGTCAGCTTGCCCGCAATAATATTTCAAATATTTAGATAAACAAATGCAGCAAATTCCCAGGACATCGTATATTATATAGCATCGTCTCCACTCAGAAAACAGGATATAGTTTCATGGTATTGTCAAGTCTCAAAATTCTGTTCAAATGTTTCTGTAGAAGAATCTAAAAAGAAAGCAACTCTTACCAATTTGGAGTCTTCATTGCAAGCGCTTTATGACTCAAATTGACTGGCATTATTATTATGTTAATTGTTCTGCAGTGATCGCCACTTTCCAGGAAATGTTTCATCGCTGTCAGACCACAGACTCCGGTTTACTTTTCTGTTCCTTTCTTTTGTATTTGAAGGGGCCAGGAAACTGGAATCCCATTCACCATGCTGCAGAGATACATCATTTTTCCACAGAGGATCGTTGATAAGAAATGGATCTGCCGACGCATGATTAGCACCCCTGGAAAATGATCCCCATCCAAATTACATAATTTCTGTCTTGAACTGACTCTGTTCGGTCGCGAAATAATTATCTGCTAAGCTGTTAGACGAAATACAGATGATGCAGCTTTAATCTTCACGTGTGTAAGTGCACATGCAGAACCCCACAAACTCACAAATAAACCGTGCCAGGTGATGCAGATTTAATATTCACATGTACAAATGCACATGGAGAAACCCACAAACTCACAAGTAAAACCATGACGACTGAATTCGCTACTGTGCCACAGAATGTAAAGATGATGCTACTTCCATTCACTGATTCTTTCCTTCTTTCATTCCTTCACTGATTCTATCCTTCTTTCATTCCTTCTGCTTTCCTTTTTGACCATGAGTAAAACTATTGGATGATTGCAGCATTCGTCGAGTCTGTGACATGTATGCGTCCCTTTAAAAACATACGGCATCACAAGCAGTGTTTGACTTCATCACCTCTCACCTCTCTGTGTCGCAGTTAAAATCCGAGAATACTAAAACACCTTAAGACGACAGATAAGTGGAGGGCACAAAACGGAAATCTTCTAATTCTATCTTAAATTTAAACAATTATTTATCATAACCTTTTCTATAGATTTGTCTGCTGCTAAAGTTAATTCATAAGACTGCTCTGTTAGAATGTAATATAAACCTGGAGGAAGCGACAATTTGTCATCCTTCACTCGATAATCCATATGAGCTTTCAATGTATCGGCCCTCCAATAAGAACCGCTTCTGTCCAAGACATGTGTCATCCGGCCTGTTTTGGAACTAGTTTCTTTTCCTTTTGTGATTAACGGACATAGAAAAAATATTCTGTCCCCATCCTTCGTGCTATACTCAGTTTCTCTGTCTCTATTTGTCTGTCTGTCTCTCTCATTTTGTCATTGTCTCTCTCTCATACTCACCTTGCAAGTTTTGTTTATCTCTTACAGTGAAGAGATGATAAATCAAAGAACACTGACACACACACACACACACACACACATTCTCTCACACACAGAGGCAAAAACAAAGTTTATCTGTGCTTCTGATGAGAATGTGAATTGCACAACACGTGTATGCGGAATATTTGTGTATGATCAATAGGTTTTCACAAGAGAAAAGAAAGGTGATTTACAGAAAACACAAAGAGAGGAAGCAGAAGAGGAAAAGGAATAAAAATGTGAGGAACAAAGGGAAAGAGACAATTAAGAAAATGAAGAACAAAAGATGAAACAGTTTCTCACAAGAAGGACGCAAGACATTTTGTTTTCCAAAAACTATTCTCCTTTTATTTCATGACATCATTCTATATCTAATTAACAGGACAAAGAATGGATTCCTAAATCCTTCTCGGATATGAAAATCGAAGCAATCAATTTTTCATGACCTCATCCCTAAACGTGTCTATCTGTCATTTGCTCTGCTAACATTGATTCTATTAATTGATTTCTGTTGGAATAAAACAGTCAGCAAGTAACGAACACTCTTCATTCTAAGATCCAGATTAGTTTCCTATTTATCAGCCAGCCAAAGGGGATTGCTTCTGTCCAAGATTTGTGTCAGTCAGCCAGTTATTGGAACTGCTTTTCTTTTCTTTTCTTTCTGTTTAACTGGAGAGGCAAAGAGATCCTTTGTTATATGATCATTCTCCATAATGCTCTGCTCCATTCCTTCTCTCCCTTTATTTCTTTCTTTCTCATTCTATCACTCTCTTTCCTTGTTACCTTCGCTGAAACATTGCTCCTCGTTCAATAACAGATAATGCTGGCAGACCTTAAACCACAGGCCAAATACATGATCACCCCCCATCTCTCAACCTCTGTGTTCATCTCCCTTCACCTTTCCACAGTTGTGGTGACAAGATGTACAGTCACAGTTCAGTTCAGTAGCTCAAAGAGGTGTCACTGCATTTTGGACAAATCCATATGCGCTACACCATATCTGCTAAGCAGATGCCTGACCAGCAGCATAACCCAACACGCTTAGTCAGGCCTTGAGGGGAAAAACGTTACATAAAGAAATAAAGTGGACAAGTCATCAAATTATTCATTAAATAAATCACAGAACACATTAAAACAGACAAACTCCTGATACACAGTCACTTTTTCGCACACTCACAAACATACTAAGCCTTTGATTCATAAAGAAAATTCTTAACAACAGAAAAATGTGGAGGAAACATTTGTCCGTTTGATAAATGTGATTAAAAAAAGACATGAAGAAAGAACAAGAAGACGAAGCAGAAGAAAAAGGAGAAAGAACAGGCAGGGTATTATGATCGGAAGAAACAAACAACGTGCCCATACCCCCCCCCCCCAACCCCCCTCCCCCGCAAAGAAATGGTGGTGAAAAAAGAAACAATTTCTCATATAAACATGAAACAAAACATCTCATTTTGCCTTCCAGCAACTGTTTTTCCTTCATTAAGTCATTTGTCCTTCATCAGCCATATTTTATTTCATGGCCTCCATAGACATCTATTTGTCTTCTGCGCTGCTAACGTTAATTCTATTAATTGATTTCTCTCAGAAAAACAACAACAGACGAACCCAACAACAACAAATACTGAAAACTGTCCATCCTTCACTCTACAATCCAGATTGGCTTCCTATAAAATTATTATATCAGTCCTCCCAAAGGGGATTGCTTCTGTCCGGGACATGTGTCATTCCACAAGTTGTTGGAACTGGCTTCTGTTCCTTCCTTTTTATAATCGAAGGTCTGGAAAACATAGCAACCCCATCCTTCTTGTTATACTCTGCCGGAGAACCGCTATTTGTCAGCGTCCAGAAATTTCCATTGATAAGAAATTGGCTTGCTGACGCCCAGTTTGGACCTTGGAATATATCGTTTTCAAGCATTACATGCTATTCAATTTTTGAAGCTGAAATCTCAGTAGAGGCGGTCGAACAAACTAGCAAGGCAGTCTAAATTCTTTGTAACTTTGTCAGTTTAGCAAAAAATTATGTGACTGCCATTCGGCGTACATTAATACATGCATTGTTTCCATTCCGATCATTGGTGTTGGAAGCAGTGGTTGCTGTCGCTGTAACAGCAGCAGGAGAGCTAATAGTAACAATCAATCATGGGACTGGGAATAGCAGTGGCAATAATAATAAATTAATATTGATAATAATAACAATAAATGTGATAACAATACTGGTAATGAGATCTGAGACGAAGGGAAATATATCAAACAAAAGTAATGATAACGGAGAGACAAAACCCTTTTTAATTCCGATATGAAAACAAAGGAACGCAATGCGTCTTCCATAAATTCTCCATGCTTCCTGACAGAAGAGATGATTTTGAAAAGTTTATTCTATGTCGTTAGCATCAATTCTACTAATTGATTTCTGTCCGAAGAAACTAAAAACGAAATCGATTTATCCTTCACTCCGAGAGCTACATTAGCTTCCTGTATATATGCCAGATCTGGCGAAGACATCTTCACCCCTATCCAAGAAACGTGTCATCCCCCACCCCTTATATTTATTGGAACTTTTTTTCAATTCTATGAATACACATTCATATTTTCAAATGAAAGTCTGCTGCTTAATTAGTTTTTGTTTTTTGGAGTTCATTACTGTCATGGTGGAGTTGAATTCAGATTCTTGGAAAGGGGGCGGGGGAGGGGGGGGGCGAGAGACAATCTATCTCATGCGGAAATCGTGTTTCAAATTATCTATGTGGGCAGTAATGCACGGAAGGCACACGTCCAGAATCTTCCTTGCTCTGTATCGTGGCGTGTTTGTCTTTCTATTTCTCTTCCTGTCATTCATGAT
>NC_134897.1:24999674-25009674 GCF_041734735.1 Babylonia areolata | reverse complement strand
CAATAGTAGAGTAATCTCTCTTAAAACCCGCTTGGTATTCCCCTGTACTATTGTTCTGATCAACCCATTCTTGTAATCTATTGTTTATAACAAAACTATAAAGTTTACTGCTAATATCACACAACGATATTCCTCTATAATTGTTTGGATCATTCATATTACCCTTCTTAAAAAGAGGAACAATGATACTCTCTGACCAGTTATCTGGATATTGACCCTTATCAAAAAGAACATTGAACAACTTAACAAGAAAGTCAACAGCCAGATCACCAGCATATTTTAACATCTCTGCAATAATACCGTCAGGACCACTAGATTTACCCATTTTCAATTTCCTGATAGCGAAAAGTACCTCTTCCTTTGAAATAGGTCTGTCTAGAAAACTATCATTGTTGTCTGGCACACTGTCAGCTAATTCTTCTTGAACTATTTCTTTTTCTAGCACACATTGAAAATGATTAAACCACTGCTCAACACTTATATCATTGCGAGGCTGAGATTTTGATTTGAAAAGTTTACGCATATTTTGCCAGAATACCTTTTGATCTGAAATGGATTTGACGAGATTATCAAGAGTAGTCCTATCGAAATCGCCCTTCTTCTTCCTCAGTAAACGCTTATATTCCTTTTTAGCATTACAATAAGTTAAGCCATCACCTTTGTCTTTCGTTCTACGACATATCCTCAATAATCTTCTGACATGTCGCTTAGCATTCCTGCACTCAGCATCATACCATTCATTAACTTTTCTAAGTCCATTAACACATATTCTTTTTTTCATGTATTCAGCATTTTCTTTTAGTAAGTCATTGAACATTTTCAATGCTGCATTTATATCAACTTCTAATAGACGTAATGCAGATGTCAACTGTTCTCTACATTTTTCTGAACTCATCATATTAACAAACTGATATCCATTGTCACAACCCCAGTCATATTTTTCTATGAACATTTTCTCAGATATAATTGTACTTCTACTAAATTCTTCAGTAAGTTTGAGGTGTAGTTCCAGTGGTAAGTGGTCTGATTCAGTCCTGTCTACAACCCCCAGTTGACCATACTCCAAAACAAAGGCCAAAAAATTTTCAGAAACAATGAAGTAATCAACCACGCTATATCCTGATTTTGATATGAATGTATAACGACCTTCCTGGTCGCCATTACAAACACCATTAATAATGCACAAACCAAATGCAGTACACACATTTAAGATGTTCTTCCCGTACGAGTTCAATGTTGTATCCTCAGAGCACCTTACAACAGTATCATTAGAGAGCTCTGAAAACTGGTCAGCTGCACTTTGGCTTACAGGGAAAATGTTAGATGTTCTTCCATTCAAGTCACCACATAAAATTATGTAAACATCATCAAACGATACAATTATATCAGTAAGAAATTCTTCCAGAACGGAAATACCATTGTCAACATTTAAACGAGCATAGACAGGGGAATTTTCTGGTGGAATATATGCACACACATAAATGATATCTTTATCAGTTCCATAGACTTGTTTATCCAATAAGAAACAAAGAATATTTGTGTAGCCACACTTAATTTCTTTGACAAAAGGAACAAAAACATTTCTAATTAAACAAACAACTCCACCAGATCGTCTGCCTTGTTTTGTTAATTTTACAGCCGATTTGCAAAATACGGTATGATTAGGAAATGTATGTGGGTTAACATAATCAACAAAAGTTTCCACAAGACACACAAAGTCAAAAGATGAAATGTAGTCAACAAAATCAACATCATTCAACTTACCAAGCAGGCCACATACGTTCCAGTGCAAAAAAGAACAACGATCTCCAAACACAACCCTTTCCTTACCAGGCAGCTCATATTCATGTTCATATTCATGCTGATCTACAGGAGCACGTGCTTCAGTATTCATGTTATGACATGTAGTGCCTGAGTGTTTTACGCGCTGTGCGCGCGGATGGAAAGAATTTGACCTGCACATTCGTGAACAATCAGAACGAGTCGGTGCTCCGGCAAAATTTCCTACTCCCACTAAATGTGTGCAGTGTGGAACGTTTACTGCAGAAGGGGACGGGCCGAACTCCTATTTCTGTTCTATGAGTTTGTCATCTGTGCTCAGAACATATTTTTTCCCATCTATCAAAAGATGGTCAAAAATCATAACTGCCCTTTTCCCTTGCGCTTTTGCTTCTTTTAAGTGACTAGACAGACGTTTCCTGATTTCCCTGACCCTGATAGAAAAATCTTCCCCAACGAAAATGCTAGTACCCTTCAGTTTACGTTTTTCCCTCAAGATCTTTACTTTGTCTTTGTACAGAGTGCAACGTGCCACAATGGGAGAGTCCGGTTTTCCATTAACACGGTGCACACGATCGAACTGCACGTCATCCCCAATCTCTAAATGAGGTCACATACAGTATCTTCGCAGTCTTGAGGTGTCTCTCTCTCCGGTCGTGAAATCCCATAAAAGATCAAATTGTTCCTTTTGGAACGGCACTCCAGATCGTCTGTCTTCTTTTCAAGTTCATCTAGTCTAGCTTTCAGATGTTTGTTTTCATTTCTTAAAGAGTCATTTTCTGCCACTAAGTTGGTTACAATGCTTTTCACCTCCTTCATTTCAGTCTTCAGGTTTTCATTTGAGTCTTTCATTTCATTCAAGTCCACTTTAATTTCATCAAATTTAACGTTCAACATTTTCATCACATCACCTAATGTTGGTTCGTCCAAATTTGGTTCACTGGTACTTGCCGGTTTGTCACTCAGTGGGGAATTTTCTGCAGATGCACTGACTCTCCTTCCAGCATTTAACTGCGACTGTTTCAAAGTATCTCGCCTTGGTGGACCTGGATTTACCTCAACGTCACCACAACGAAGTAAAAGGTCCTCGAAGAAAACCACACTGAGCACCAAGCCCACCATGACACCGGTGGCACGGTCACGAACTTTCAACACGCGCACTCGCACAGACAGTCTGAAGTCGACGCGACGATTCATAAATGCATTAAAAATAAACAGAAAACATTCACATTTTGCTCTGAAAGATAATGGAACAGACGGCATGGTACACCAATAATCAGACAACAAACTTTCAAACACCAGTTATGCATAAATCGCTATAATAAACAAAAATTATGTTGATTTTAACGGAGCTCCACAAAATGCGTGTTGACAGGTCCATTGACAGGTGCTCACCCCGAGAGAAACAGAGAGAAACAGAGAGAAACAGAGACAGACAGGAAGAGACAGAGAAAGAATGAGAGACAAAGGGAGACATACAGGGTGACAAAGAGAGAGAGAGAGAGAGAGAGAGAGAGAGAGAGAGACAGGGACAGATAGATAAATATATAGATAGATAGATAGATAGATAGATAGATAGATAGATAGAGACAGAGATAGATAGATAGATAGATAGATAGATAGAGAGAGAGAGAGAGAGAGAGAGAGAGAGAGAGCACATTGTTCGAAGCGGATTCCCAGCTTTTACTCAGTTGTCTATCATACACTGATTGTGTGTGTCAGAGGAGAATGAAGGGGATAGATAGTCAGTATACTATTACAGCTGTCACTCTACTTCTAGCCGTCCTGACAGCCGTAATAGTGTACCGACTCCGCGTTATGAAGTTTTCATGTGTCTGTTATATCACTCGCATCTATCCTGGAGTTATTTTACATGTATTCTTTACCATCTTTCTAATTACCAATGAAGTATTAGCTGTAAACACTCACATTGGTGAAAGCTACGTTATACACATTGTTAGTGGTACGTTTTGTTAAAGCAAAAAGTCTCCATTTATGTTTAAGAAAACAAATGCACATTCCATTTCACAAACATTTCTTGGGACCCGAAATGTACATTAAAACAAGAGAATGATTCCTCGTCAAAAATTCAAACGCAGAACATCGAACACGCAATTTAAAAAGCTATTGTTAACAATTCACGTCAAAGTATGATGGGCTAGGGAAATATGAAGATACTCATCATACACACACGTACATATAATTTACCACAAATAGTTGATGGTAACAAGGAAGAAGGAAAGTAATCACAATAATGTAAAGCTTATCTATGCTTAACATGTGAAGCAGTTTCCTCCTCAATGGCTGCCTTCATTCTGTCAAAGCTACTCGGAACAGTGTAATTGAAGGTCTCCGGCAGGCTTAACTTACATGTCATCAGGCAGTACTCAATGCTGCATGGAGGTTTGTGTGTTTCCACTGGTCCTCTGGAATATGATATGTGAAAACGGAAAAAAAAACTTCTCTCACGCTCTCCAAGAAAAGAAGCAGAAGCCCATAATTAAAAAATTAGCCACTTTCTTGTATTGCATTGTATTGTACTGCATTGAAGTATTCTCTCTCTCTCTCTCTACAGTGAATGTGTGTGTGTGTGTGTGTGTGTGTGTGTGTGTGTGTGTGTGTGTGTGTGTGTGTGTGTTGTCAGCTGTGCAGGCATTTACTTTTTATTGTTTTCGTCTGTGTGTGTCAGTGTGTTGGTGACGCTATGAACATGCAACTGACAGACTTGAGATTCATGAATAAATGATCTTGCATGGCAGCTTACACAATGCCATTGTCTATCTATGTAGACCCACGATCACTTCATGCAAACCACATGACAAAAGCGCTCACGCGTTCCTCATTCAATGGCTCCAAAATGAACAGTTTCACGACCGATGTTTATTCTGAGCAAACCTAACACAAATGATCCGTACCAAATGAAGTATTGAAACACTGAAATTGAGACGAGATAGAGCGAAACAGAAAGGCAAGAGCTGGAAGAAGAGAAGGAATAGAAAGCACACCACGAGCAGTGCAGCTTTAAACAAGCCCCACGCCATTACAAGCCCCCCTCTTCATCCATTTGTTGACATAGTTCCCTCTGTGCTGCTGTAAATATTGGACCTAATTCCAATGTCTTGATAGCAGGCTCTCTCCCAGAGAGCCAAAACGCAAGCTTCCAGCCTACTCCATCACTGCACACACGACAATCACCGCTATCGTCGGAGGAATGACTGTGACATGACATCAAGTCAAACACAGACTGTTTACAGATGGGGAACAGAGAGAGGAGCGAGGTTTCTTCTCTGAGTTTGCCAATTTCTACAGAAAGAGGACACGGTTTGTTTTTATTATTGTGTCTCAATTAATCAGGTGTGTGTGTGTGTGTGTGTGTGTGTGTGTGTGTGTGTGTGTGTGTGTGTGTGTGTGTGTGTGTGTGTGCGCGCGCTTTATAGATACACACATATAGATACATAATATCTGTATATATATATATATATATATATATATATATGTATGTATGTGTGTGTGTGTATCTATCTATTTATCTATCTATCTATTAATAAAGTAAAAAGTTTCCTCAACTCAGACAATATAATACTGACAGATGATGCGACCAGGCAGAGAAAACATGCGCTGGGAATTTTGCAATCTGGTTTCCACTTTTCATGTGGTTAGATTAAATATTTCGGCCAGTGTTGTATATGTGCATGTTGCTGAACTGAACAGACACGTTCTTCATCTTATAGAACTAAAATTTTACTGACATAGCCCAGTGTTAAAAGAATTGATGATACTGATGAGACCTCACATATATCTGTGTGATAAACCTCAACTGGTGAGCAACATGTGTCACACCTATTGATAGGAACAGATGAAGGCGATTAAAATAATGTTCAAAAACAATCCATGAAACAGACATGAAAACGGAACAAAGTAAACTGGTTCATCATTCACTGTTGTCTGAGGTTTCAGTTTCAGTTCCAGTTTCTCAAGGAGGTGTCACTGCGTTTGGACAAATCCAAATATACTATACCACATCTGCTAGGCAGATGCCTAACCAGCAGCGTAACCCAACACGCTTAGTCAGGCCTTAAGTCAGGCACAAATCACAATTAGAATCAATGTGTTCTGTGTACAAACGGCACACATCACAATTAGAATCAATGTGTTCTGTGTACTTAACGGCACACATCAGAATTAGAATCAATGTGTTCTGTGTACAAACGGCACACATCAGATTTAGAATCAATGTGTTCTGTGTACTTAACGGCACACATCAGAATTAGAATCAATGTGTTCTGTGTACAAACGGCACACATCAGATTTAGAATCAATGTGTTCTGTGTACTTAACGGCACACATCAGATTTAGAATCACGTTTTTGTCATAGCGAAATTAAGGTGGTCCACTCGGACATAAACAAAAACCGACAGTGGACATCTTCCTGCTTTGCCATAAACTAAGCAATTCAAAGTATTACGCTTTTAATGAAAGACATACTTTAAAAATTATAATTGAAATTTGTTAAGATTAGATTTTCGTATCATTTCATAATTCAATAAAGCTGGTACAACCATTTTATCAAATAAATCTAATTTTACATGAACTGGAATTTCCCCCCCCCCTTGTTGTTCGTATTTAGCCGTTCATCACACACACACACACACACACACACACACACACACACACACACACACACACACACACACACAAACACACTACTCTTTTTCGCAATAACCATTGATGATTTTTTTCTACTGTTCAGTCTGAAACAATATTTCCATCACAGTTGCATGTGGAACCTTTTTTCCGTTTCCTTTCCTGGCGCATCAGCATGCCTTCTATTCTTCATTGGTGTTTTTTTCGCTACATAAGTTTATATTTGACATGTCTGTGTGATTTCTGAGAATGGAGGTTTGATCATTCCATTATAATGAATGATAGATGCAATTTAATTTTTGTTTTTGATAATCTGGTGTATTAGCCAGTGTGTATCCTTACTGTACATATATACATATAATTACACTTAATATATATATATATATATATATATATATATATATTATATGATGATGATGGAGTCTCCCGTCGGTCCGACGGATGAGTAGGCAGACAGGCTTATCTGTTGGTGTGTGTCCTCATATGGGAGAAGAGGCCGATTCTGGCTGCGCAGCACTTCCCACAGGTGTTGCAAGGGAAAACGTCTCCAGAAGTTGAGCCCTGCTTCCTTCGCTCACGCTTCTCCTTAATGGCCAGCGTTCTCTTGTTTTCAAACGTCTTTATGCCACTAGAGCACAGCATCCCCCAGCGAGAGCGGTCAAGGTAATCAGTTTCCCAGGAAGCGATGTCTGTGTCACAGGCTTTGAGGTTTGTCTTCAAGGTGTCCTTGAAGCGCTTGCAGGGTCTTCGAAGTTTACAGTGGCCTTCCTTCAGCTGGCCATCACACACACACACACACACACACTCACACACACACACACACACACACACACACACACACACACACACACACACATATATATATATATATATACATGCACACCACACAATACAGTCAACGAACACGTTTGCTCGAGTTCATTTGCTGTGGCACATTCGTTCTTTTTATAAGTGCATGCATTCAGTAATAAGTATATTCCCTTAATGATGCAATATTTTTTTAAGATCCACGTAGTATCACAGGATATTATGAACTTCTAATTTTAAAATGTTGGTAAAAGACCAGTTGGAATATATATAGCTGCTTTGTTTTTAAGCTATACTTATACACATGTTTCCAATCAAAATATTATGATTGATTTCAAGAAGGTCATGTTGGCTTAAATCATAATTTTCAATTCTAAATAAAACGTCTGTGGAAGAGAATTTGACACACATACTGACTATTCTAAGTATAACATTTTCTTTGTTTTCTATGTTTTCCAGAATATTTACAATAATAGCATTAAAACTGAAAATCTACTCTTTGATGATACTTATATCAACATATATTCATATTGTTTTTCTGTCAGACGATGCACATGTTTCCAACTACCGCATCACATCAGACAGTACTGTTCCAGCAAGATTCATGGGTGCAACAGATGTGGACAATCAATTCATACCAGAGACAAATACACACAGGAAAAGTTTTGTTGATTCCACCCTCCTTCCACCCGGTTCCCCCCAACTCACCATTCACCCTGTCCTCTTCTACCCTGTCAATGATAATATTCACATGTGAAAATTAATACTTTAACAAAGTGTCTACAGTCACTAGTATCTATGACGAGACATTGAACAAAATTCCACTCCACTCCAGAATATTTTCATATTTGAACATTCAAACAAGAAATGTTCAATAAAATCGATTTTACAAATACTGTAATTACAATTGCTGAAATCTGAAACTTTGATTTAAAAAACACAAAAAAAAAACCCAAAACAAAAAAACAAAAACAAAAACAAAAAAACCCACAACCCGCCACCCCACCCCCCCAAAAAAAAAACAACAACAAAAAACAAAAACACATGCCACACTCATTCCCCCTCTTACACCTACCCTTTCCCTTCCCTTTCGGTCTCAACTCCTACCAGCAACTGGTTGTGCGCTCTTTCTCGTTCTTACATGACAAGTGAAATTTCCATCCGACCCTCATCCCCGCCCAAGTCTCATGTTTCTGCCAGTTGATCTACCGGTTTGCTGCTGCTGGCAAGCCAATGGCCAGCAGGTGACATCTGTTCCTGTGACTTGCCCATTAGTGGTTGCAGCTGAAAGGCTGTGAACAGTAACAAACGTCTCCAGAGAGGATTGCCTTACCTCTGGCAATCATCGGTTCTGTTTCAGTTCAATTTCTGTTCATCGCAGCGTCATGGTTTCCAGCCACGATAATCATCCTCCATTTCAATATGACATGGGTTATGTCCTTGTGTTTTCTGCTCTCATTTGGCAGATATTTTGGAAAAGCAGAGAAAAGTTTGGATGGTGTAACAGTGATTGAGAAGGAAATGAGGATGAGAGTATTGGTTTGGTGAGCAAGAGGGGGGAAGTGTGGGAGGTGTGAGCACAGAGGGATAAAGTTGATGAGTGGGAAACTGTCTGGAAAAGAATATTGGAGGAAGTGTATGTGAAAAAAATAGGAAAAGGAATACAGGATTATGTGGAAAAGAAGAAAAATGAAAGGAGATGGAAGAATGCATGTGAGTTCTCTACAAAAATACACAATATCTGCACTAGGTGTTGAAAGTATTTGTCAGTTTGCGAGATGACTCCGCATTTATTTTGTTTCTATTTTATCAAGCGTATACATCCAAGATTTATCTTACATTGATATCTGAAGGTCGTACAGGTCTATATCTCTGACAATGTTTGACGATGAATGTTCACATTTCTGCACAAAGAGAGCCAAGGTTTTATGATCTACTCTCTACTATAAGGGGATCATGAATACGGTTTAGGTCCAGCAGATCTTCGTGTTACGAAATGCAGATTTCTTCATCAGAGATGGGAACTTGGTCCGCTTGATAACGAGTACTGTGAAGAACTTTTATTTGAGGTATTTTAAGGCTAGTTTCCAGGAATGAAGGGGAAAAGAGAGGGCGGACGAGTGGGGATGGTATGGGAAATCTAAGTCCATGGGCAAGTGCTAGCACCAATGCCCACAAGGCCTCATTAAAAAGAGCAGCTGTAAGACGTGCCACGAGAAATGACTCTCCATTTAGTGCTGTTGGTTCACTTCAGTGTAAAGAAATGCATTAATTCAACAGACGCACAACTTCCTCGGTCGTGCCTCCCACTGGCAGCAGGAATGACATCGTGGTGAAACCAGAATAACTAAATCTTCCACTCCCACCTTTCAGTGTGGACACCGCCATCGTATCGCTGCCAGGCCAGACCCCGGATTCCATCGACGCTAAAGATCATAAAGGGAGATCATCCTGGGCATGAAGGCAGAAGAGAGCTGGAAAGGGAGACTGAGAAAGCAGAGAATGATTGGCTATGGAATTTTTGAGATGTTTATGGCGATCAGCGGAAAGAAGAGTAATGACACAAAACGTTATGGTGATTATTTTCAGCGAGAGACTGCAGATGGGGCGGTGTTTAATATATTCTATCTTAATGAACTCAGGCGTTCACCAGTTTCGTAAGACAGACTCCATTAGTGTGGCAGTGTGTTTCCCCAAATCTGCCATATTAGAAAGCCCGGAGAGACTCAGTGAATATATAACGAAGAGGATTTAATTTTTCCAACCGCAC
>NC_134897.1:24984674-24994674 GCF_041734735.1 Babylonia areolata | reverse complement strand
TACACACACACGTGTGATACTACTTCTCACTCTTGCAGTTAAACAGTAATCACAAGAACAAGTTTGTTCACTACTATCACTGTCTGAGTCGACAGAAACCAACCATGTATCACTTACTGAGACGGCGAAGGAACCGTGTTCTTATCATCCACCGTAATACGTACCGCGTTACCAGAGATATTACCGTTTGCTGGCTTTTGAGGGTGTAACTCTCCGATCCCAATTATATTTTAGTTCACTACTTTGAAAAGTAATATTTAAATGATGAATCGTTCACCTGGACTTATGCACTTTTACCATAACCACAGTGTTGCTCAGTGTGATTACTTACGGAAGTGTATAATTTTTAGCCAAACACACGGCTGATCACATGTACAATGGTGACAAATGATACTGTGGATTACAGCCTTCAATACATCGTTAGAGAGAGAGAGAGAGAGAGAGAGAGAGAGAGAGAGAGAGAGAGAGATGGGGGGTGGGGGACAATTTTGTCAGTGTGAGGACCCCTATTTCGGAACTGTCGAACGGACACATACATTCTGTGGAAATACCCCATGCCGTGTGACCTTCGGTTCAGATTGTGCCGTTAGTTGTTATACACGTCGAGCTCCAGGATTCCAGGCTGTGATAGTTTACGACATTTTGAATCGTGCATAACATCCAGAGACCGGAATCCGATTTTGACATAGTGATTTGGAAAGCCATCTCTGGACAAAGATGGAGCATTGCTGCTGGTCAAGATGGAGCGTGAACAGCGTTTTCATGCGATGATGGATATTTCACTTCTTTTCTTCGCCCGCTTCCCCGGCCCCCTGGATTTCATGCGTATGTACATTCTTGGCATCCACATAAATGGTTTCCCTGTTCTGTGAGTAAGTATGTGCGCGTTGAAAAGAATGGATGCGTAGGTTCTGTATCACCTTGTAGTGAGCAGACAGTAAACCGACAATAAACCAACTGAAAGAAGAGTTATTTTCGTCATGTATATCCATATTTCCTTCTTTTTGTTTGTGGTAAATGTAGATTGTGTGAGATGTCAAAGTGAAAAAGCAGTTTTGATTACTATTTTCCAAGGTAAAGTCAGCTTGTGTTATACAAATCAAATTCGGATAGATTCTGTGCATTTATTCTAAGTGTAGTTTCCATGTTTCTCTCTCTCTCTCTCTCTCTCTCTCTCCCTCTCTCTCATTCTCTCCATTTCCAAACACGAACCGGCAGTATCACCCAGAAACCTGGACTATTCTCTGCATTGCGAGAGAGAGAGAGAGAGAGAGAGAGAGAGAGAGAGAGAGAGAGAGAGAGAGAGAGAGAGAGAGAGAGAGAAATCCGGCAGGAAAATCATTGTCGGTCGCAATGTCAGGAAAATGTTAACGGCATGTTTGCCCCTCTCTTTCGCTTTACTATCCCCGCCTTCTTATGCTCAGCCATGGACACATGTGGATTTACTGCCGCTTTATTTGAACTTAAACCTTTTTCCAAGTAAGACATTGCTACTTTGTACATACATGTACAGAAAATGTAGGCAAAAGAGGCAAAATCGCTTGATGCTGAGACACAGCGGGCGTCCTTCGTCTTTTTGTTTTTCTATGCAGTGATCGAGTTGCCAGCACTGTTCGTCAGTCCCTCCTCGCTTCGCTGTGTGCATGGAGACAGTGCACAGATTGCTATCCTGGCAACATTGTTGTGTTTCTGTCTCTTTCCACTCGTCTATTGTATGCAGTTTTGTGTATCTCTTCCAGCCATCTGTTGTTGTTGTTGTTGTTGTCGTTGTTTTCTTCTGAATCTCATATGGGCTTTGTTAGAAACATTCTCTCATTCTGCATTTTTTTATTTAAAAAACCCAAACAACTCCGTGGAATCTTCTCTGTTACTGGTGTTTGTCGTAGTTTTGTGTGTGGGTTTTTTTTTCCTGTTCTTTTCTTCCCATTTTCCTTTTTTTGATTGATTGTTGATTTTGCGTCAGTGTTGTTTGCCTCCTCTCATTGCCTTCGGTTCTTTCTTCCTTTCTTCCTTTTGTTGTTGTTGAAAACTTCCCAGTGTGTTTGTCTTCTGTTTACTTTCTCTTTCTCTCCTCCCCCCTCTCTCTGTATCTCTTTCTCTCTCTGTCTTTACATCTCCTTCCCTTTTCTTTCACTCTTTCCTTCTCCCCTTTCTCTATTTCTATCTGCATCTCTGTGTCTGTCCGTCCGTCTGTCTCTCTGCCTGTCTGTCTTTCTCGTGATTTTTATTAGACAAAAACCATTACAGGTTTAATTTGGGGGCAGATTAGTCGCGTTTGATTTCTTTATTTCTCATTCGTGACATAGTTTGAATGGTCAAGGGAGTTAAGAGTATGCAGATAAAGAAAGACAGAGAAAGAAGTGGAGAAAAACTGAAATGAATAAAGGAAGAGAAATTGAAAAAAAAAGGCAGATAGACAGACAGACAGACAGAGAGAGAGAGAGAGAGAGAGAGAGAGAGAGAGAGAGGGAGAGAGGGAGAGAGAGAGAGAGAGAGGGGTGGGGAGAGAGAGAACTCAGAAATGTTTTAATGTACATCGGCCTTGGGCCACAATACAAAAGGAGGACTGCGGATGGGGATGGGTCAGAACAAAGATTCATTCTTGTACATCCTGCGTGCAAAGGAGTTGTTGACATTGAAAAGCAGCACGCTTTAGATTGAATATATGTATACCCCTGCATACATAAGTATACAAAGAACACTATGTAAAGCCCTGAGATGAACCAAGGCTGTCAAAGGGCAAATACAAATGATACAATGACAAACGTATCATAAATGCGACTTCGTTGCCATGAGCAGAACATCAAACAACAATCACAGTGAAGTGAAAAATCACTATACTCAGTAATATCATAACATTATTTCTGGCATCCCAGATTATCATTTTTGTCCTTCTGTTAATATCATGAATAACATGTCTTGATACATTAAACAAGTGGGTTTTGTTAGTTGCTTTGATAGCTCGGACAATGCTACATTGACAGACTCATTCAAAAAATTAATTCTTAGTCTCTGTGCATGTAACATTCAAATAAGAAATGGAGCTAATCTTCAACTTGTATTTACAAAGTTGACACAGTCTATCGTGATCGCATTCACAGTAAACACGTTGTTATTTAGTGGCATAACATCTCCAACACCTTGATGAAGTCACGCAATATTAAATCATGTCTCACATAATATTTCTCCGATCTTCGACACCCAGAATTTCTTCCCCTTACTACCCATGTCAAGCAACATTTGATAGGCATTGAAAGGTAACCTGTCTGGACACATCTGCAGCATCTTAAACCAGTATCTGAGAGTGTTAATACATGATTTTACATTGGGAGGGTATCTTCTCAAATCACCATACACCATCTTTATTTGGAGTCCGCAACGGAACTCCCAAGAATCTTTTCCAGGTCAACATATGAACCTTCTCTATGTGCTCCAGTTTATCCATTCCCCATATTTCAGACGAATATAACAAAACGGGTTGAATTTGAAAGTAAAATATCATAAAGAAAGTTCTTGCAGTCATTTCTTTAAATTTGTTGAAAGCTCTGTTCAGCTCCTAAACAGCTGTCTTTCCCTTTGTTATGGGGTGTTCTGTTCCCAATTTAACTCACTCAGTACGGCCAGTCCTCTCTTCTCCTCTACACAGACCCCTCGGATGTCCACTGGGTGTCTGAATGACCCAACCTTTAGCTTCCGTCGTCAGAATTGTGGTATTCTTTGTCAACATTCACCCCTTCAGTATAAGAGCCTTCCGCTTGCAATATTTTGATGATGGTAATTGGGGTGAAACGCTGTTGACGTAGTCTCTTTCGCCGTTCGTATGGAGAGAGTTAAATACTTACCTTTGCAGTAAAGATAAATCCCAAATAACAATATCCATTGACCACTTCTAATTCGAGATCATTATATAACGATTGTTCACATTTTCCAAGGAAATCCCCTTTACCGAACACCATTACCTTAGTTTTTTCCCCCGGTATTTATACATTGCTGATAAAGCCGCTAGAAACTTACCCGGAACGAGGGAGGGAGGGAGGGAGGGAGAGAGAGAGAGAGAGAGAGAGAGAGAGAGAGAGAGAGAGAGAGAGAGAGACGTTGAGTGGGTGTGCGTGTGTGGGGGGGATGAAACACAGACAGACATATAGAGAGAGATACAGTGTAAGAGAGAGAAAGAAAGAAAGAGAGAGAGAGGGGGGAGTGAAAAGGAAGGAAGCTATCAATGAAAAGAAAGCAGGAATAATGAAAAGAAGAAAGAACGAAGGAGGAAAAGAAAAAAAGAAGGGGAAAAACAAACTGAAAGAAGGGAAATGGGACGGAGAAAAGATAGAAAAAAGAAAGAAACAAAGGGGTGGGAACAAACAGAAAAAAAGAAAGTAAAGAAAAATGTAAGCAAAGGATGAAGGACAGAGAGAAATAGAAAGAAAGCGAAGAAAGAAAGACGGACACATTAAGACACCCCAAGAAGGAAAGAAGAAAGAAAAGAGAGAAAGAAAGAAACTAGAAGAAAAGGATAAAAAACGAAAGCAAAGAAAACGAAAATGAAAGAAAAATAAATGAATGTGGAAAGAAAGACAGAAAGACAGGAAGAAAACATTCAAGACACCACAAGAAGAATAGTAGAAATAAAAAAAATGAGAGAGAGAGAGAAAGAAACGAAACGAATATGAGAAAAAAGCTAAATAAAGCAGAGAAAACGAAACAAATAAATGAAAGAAAACCAGAAAGAAATATGAAAAGAAAGAAAGACAGAAAGAATAAAGAAAAAAGAAGAAGACAAAACTCCGAAAAAAACAGAATATAGAAGCAAAGAACGAAAGAAAGAAATAAGAAAGAAAAGAGCAAACCACTGACCAAAGAAAAGAAAAAAAAGAAGAAAACAACAAAGAAAGAAGCAATAGACAAGTAAAAAATAGAAAAAGACGAAGAAGGAGGAGGAGGAGGAGGGGGAGGAGGAGGAGACTCCAGCGGGCACTAACCATGCACGTGGAGGAAGACAGAGCGGATCTGGATGGGGTTGGTGTTGACCTGGCACGTGTAGTTACCGGCGTCAGACGGACGGACGTTGCGCACGTGCAGGTTCCACTCCTTGACGTAGGGCCTCTCCAGGCTGATGCGCTCGTCCGAGATGATGCGTCGGTCCTCAAAGGTCAGCAACTTACCTCGGTGGTCCAGCCACACCACCTGTCAACACGACACCACGTTACAGTGTATAGGACAGGTCTACACATTTTCTGTCTTAGCATCTTTTTCTCATCTGTCTAAACAGGAGGAAGGTGGCAGAATAGTTAAGACGCTCATCTGCCAATACAGAGTCCGTGAGTGTCTGGGTTCGAATCTCGCTCTCGCCCACGTTTGACTGGAAAGTCGAACTGAGCGTCTAGTTATTTAGAGGAGACGATAAACCGAGGTCCCGTGTGCAGCACGCACTTGGCGTACTGAAAAAGAACCCATGGCAACGAGAGTGTTGTCCTCTAGAAAAGTTATGTCGAAGAGGTCCACTCTGATAGGCGCACAAATATATATGCATGCACTCAAGGCCTGACTTGGGTTATGCTACTGGTCAGGTATGCCTAGCAGATGTGGTGCATGCAGCTTAAGTGGATTTGTTCGAAAGCAGTGACGCCTCCTTGAGAAACTGAAACTGGAACTGTCTAAACATTGTCATGGGGAGTGGTATGTATCGTCGCCTTAAAAACGTGTGGCATTGTCCTTCCATTTTTTTCTGTTGTTGTTGTCTCAATGTTTGGATTAGTTTACCGATTGCTTCCGCCTGAAAAAAAGACAAAACGAGGCAATACTGTATATCTCAGCTGTGTGCCAGATGACTGGAAAGGAGGCTTTGGTTGCACTGGTCCAGTTAATATAAAGGGAGTTGTCTTCGTGTGTTTTCTTTCTTTCCTCAAAACATTTCTGATGCATATCAAGAATTATCCCACTAAGTATTACGAGTGTTCTCTTAGTATTCTTTCTGTTCAGTAATCGGGAACGTTATCTCTTAGTTTCCAACAGACTTTTATCACGCTGTAACACTTTTTACACATCAGTAACTTCTACCACTTTTTATTAATGCTGACGCGCATTAGTTGTTCATATTCTATTTTTAGGAGTTACTGATGGGTGATTTTGAAATTTAAGTCACATCTCTCAAGAGAATGGGCGTTCAACCAAAACTTACAGTTAATTCTACCAGTGTATATGCTCCTGTTGTTATCACTTATATGCCTACTACTACTACTACTACTACTACTGCTGCTGCTGCGTGCGCAACTAGTACCACTACCCCTGTTGTCACTACTACTGCTGCCGCTATTACTAGGATTGTGAGAGTGGAATTCACTGATTCTATAATCCAGGCTAAAGCATACATTCTTACAACAGCAGCAACGACAACAACAACTACTACAAGTGCTGCTACTTCTACTGCTGCTGCTACTGCTACCAGTGCTGTTGCTGTTGCTGTTACAACAACTGTTACTGTTGCTGTCATCAGAATTATAAGAATTACCGCGAGATCTTGTGGTTTTGAGGCATATACCGGAGACTTCATGAAGGTAGCAAATGATTTGCATCTATGCATCAATGAAAATCTATTCAAAGAATTGGCACTTAATCAGGAAGGAGCCTTCATATAGGTACATCCCATAAAACAGTGGGTGCATTTTATAGGTACGTCAGGTGAAAAACTGTTTGGGGGAAGAATGGAAAGAGAGAGAGGAGAGAGAGAGAGAGTGGGTGAGAGTGAGGGAAAGAGAGAGAGACAAAAAGGAAGAGGGAGAAGAGAGAGGGACAGACAGACAGACAGGCAGACAGACAGACAGACAGACAGACAGACAGACAGACACACACACACAAACACACACACACACACACACACACACACACACACACACACAGAGTGAGAAAGAGACAGAGAGAGACAAAGACAGTGAGAAAAAAGGGTGGTGTATGGACACGGGGCAAGGAGAACAGGACAGGATATTCCTTTTGTGAAAATTCCATGCGTTGACAGGACTGAACAGGATGATACAGAAGAGAAAGAACAACACAGAAGAAAACAAATGATAAGAAAACAGAACAGAAAAGCACAGAATATAACATGACACGCCACAATACAATAAAACAGAACTATAAAAAAAAACGAGACGAGACAAGAAGTCGACCGTTCCAGCCAGAAAGGAGAACGCCCACCTCCATGAGGCAAGCAGGGACATCGACCATAAAGTGGGCAACGATCACCTGGGGGGTGGGGGGTGGGGGGTGGGGGGGGGGGAATGGGGAGTTGGAAACAAGTACTGTCCAGCGCCTGGGAAATCCCGGCCGGGGAGTCCATAATTGTGAAAAGAACCTCCCACACCCACTATGTCTTTCTCTGTGTGACTGTCACTGTATCCTCCTTTCTCTTCTTTCTTTCTGTCCACTTTAACCCTTCCCTTCTCCCCAAGGCCATTCGCTTTCTAGTGCTCTCCTTAGTGCCGTCCTTTGCGAGGTGTCAACTCGCAGTCTGAGGGGCGTTAATCTGTCAGACGAGATGATAAATACAGATCCCTCGTGCGCCCTGTGTACTAAACACACGAAGCCTCGTACTGGAATAAGAGTATCCTTTGTTCTCGGCTTTTTTTTAAATTTTAATTTTTTTTTCAGGAAATATTCTGGTTTGATAGATGGCATATTATTCGAGGAAGAGGAGTGGGTAGGAAAAGAATGAGAGAGAGAGAGAGAGAGAGAGAGAGAGACAGAGACAGAGACAGAGACAGAGACACAGAGAGAGAGACGAGACAGACAGACTGAGAGACAGACATAGAGAGAGACAGACAGAGACATACAGACAGACAGAGACAGACAGACAGACACAGACACACACAGACACACAGACACAGACACAGACACAGACACACACACACACACACACACACACACAGAAACAGACAGACAAAGAGATATACGGACAGAGACGGAGTCGGAGGAAGGAAGGAAGCAAGAGAGACCTCTATACTTTACAACCAACAATGCCAGCTCATGTGACAGTGGGCACAGTCTTTATTTTTCAGTCATCGAAAACAATGACAGTAGCAAGCCTTGGCATACATAAACAGGACTCACGACTCACGTCACACATGAATCGGTTAATTCAGTTTCTTGACCAGACGTTTAATTTACCAATTCGTTAAACAGCCAGCCGGTCAGCTCTAAAGATCCAATCTCTTTACCAGTGGATTTAAAACACTAACTGTTTCACTAGCCTGTCAGTTTTAACAATCAAATCAGATGAGTACCCAGCCAGACAAATGTGCAATTTCTCAGGTAACCAGAGTAACTGGCTAGTTTTAACTCTTAAATAGTAAGGCTTTAATAAATCAGTCGCCTGCATCAATCCTATTCCCTCCTGGAAAATGAACGTACGTATTGCATGACTGATAAAGCAAACTTTGCCTCCATTCCACTACTAATTTTGCCCATCCAAGACAAATAAGTTATTTCGGAACTCTTGATATTGCGGAGTGATAGCCTAGAAGTAACGCGTCCGCCTAGGAAGCGAGAGAATCTAAGCGCGCTAGTTTGAATCACGGCTCAGCCACCGATATTTTCTCCCCCTCCACTAGACCTTGAGTGGTGGTCTGGACGCTAGTCATTCGGATGAGACGATAAACCGAGGTCCCGTGTGCAGCATGCACTTAGCGCACGTAAAAGAACCAACGGCAACAAAAGGTTTGTTCCTGGCAACATTCTGTAGAAAAATCCACTACAACAGCAAAAACAAATTAAAACAACTGCACGCAGGGGAAAAAAAGGTGGCTCTGTAGTGTAGCGACACGTTCTTTCTGGGGAGAGCAGCCCGAATTTCACACAGAGAAATATGCTGTGATAAAAAGGAAATACAAATACAAATATTTATTAGAAGTTTTAACAGTCATGTCGATAACATTATGACCAATTGGACAATATCTGCTGAAGAAAAATTAGTTAAATGATTCAGCAAACAAGAGACGACATATTTTACAGAAGAAGAAGATTTGGACACAGGAGGTGAAATAGTATTTGAAGAAAACTGCGAAGTAGGAGAAGAAGAAGAAGAAGAAGAAGAAGAAGAAGAAGAAGAAGAAGAAGAAGAAGAAGAACAACAACAACAACAACAACAACAACAAGAAGAAGAACAAGAAGAACAAGAAGAAGAACAAGAAGAACAAGAACAGCAAGAAAGAGAAAGAAAACAGGAACGTCATAACATCCGTACTGCAGCAAGGTCAGAGTGGACATATCAATATTCCAACCCTCAAACACCCCCACTTCCCTTGTAGTTCATCTGGACCAAGCACGCCAGCCACGGCATGCCTTCAACCACGGCGATCCTGTAGCAGCCCTTAGCACCAGTCCCAGAAGGAAGCCCTCACCACGACAACCCTTCTCCCCTGACTCCTTGGATACCCCCACAACACCGCTACAAGACACACTATGTCCATGCTGTCACGAAGTTTCCATATAAGCCCCCCAAGAGTATATCAACGAGCTCACCCATCGAGGGTCGCGTACGGGAATCACTTCCTCTCTTTTCTCTCCGCAGGGTAGAATGTGAGATATATTTTTCAAAACGTATACTTGGGGTTCATCCATATATTCACAACCTGTTTTATTGTGTACCAGTACGAAGCAACGTGGTCGAACGATCAAAACTGTTGGGTTTTTTTAAGTGTGAACGGTTAGTTCGATGATAATCTTCGATGTTACGTATCTGAATAATTTTCAGTGTGCGTATTTATAGTTATAATCATTATAATCTTGGATCAGTCACTCTCAAGTAATTAATTTTCTGTGACCTTTGTTGTAATCAATTGCAGAATGATAAATCTTTTTTTCTCAGACAGGGCTGCGGAGATATGACGAGGACAGCCAGAAGAACGCAAGTGTTACATGAAGACATCACTACCTCCCAGTCATCAGTACAGCCTTCGCGTAGCGTTCCAACCCAATCAAAGAATTGCGATTGCGTGTAACTGCGTCGATG
>NC_134897.1:24974674-24979674 GCF_041734735.1 Babylonia areolata | reverse complement strand
ACCGCATGACCTATGAATTCATGAGCTTCCGATTTCTGGTTTGGTTGGCCATCCTGAACAATTTAGGGTTTTTTATTTCATTAATTCATTATTTGTTTTTCTGCTTTTATAAAATCTTGTTCTTTTCAACCACCACTACCATCATCATCCCATAATCTCCTCACTCCCCCCAAAAAAAACAACAACAACAAACAAAAAACAACAACAAACAAACAAAAAACAACAACAAAAACAAAACGAAACCCCCCTCCCCAAAAACAACAACAACAACAAACAAACAAAAAAGAAACAAACAAACAAACAAAAAAACCCCCACAAAAAACACACACACAACCCCCCAAAAAAACCACCAAACAAACAAAGAAACAAAAACAAAAACAAAAAAAACCAAACAACAACAACAACAAAAAAGACAACCTATTTGGTCGAATTCAGAAGAGATGCCCGATCTTCTCTTCTTCGATCGTGGGCTGCCATTCCCACGTTCACTCGTATGTACACGAGTAGGCCTTTACGTGTATGACCGTTTTTACCCCGCCATGTAGGCAGCCATACTCCGTTTTCGGGGGTAGATGCCCAATCGATAATGATACAGCGTCAGGATGGGGGCCTGTCACTGTCTTGTCCCTTGTTCTAGGCTTCAACTTGTGATTTTGGAGCCGAGCGTTTTGAACGAGACGATAAATTGAGGTTCCGTGTGTAGTACACACTTTCCGTTCACAACAGAGGCTAAGGTATTTTACTACTTGTTGAAAAACACACTTTGCTTGGTAAGCAAATGTACTTGCCATCTAGAAGAAAGTGCCATGGCACAGTGGTCAAACATTCTGCGGAATGCCCGAATTTCACATTGAAAGACCGAATATGGTTAAATGCTTTACACTGCACCACACCACACCACACCACACAACACAACACAACACAACACAACACAACACTACAACACACAACACCACACTACACTAGTACCACAATGCAATGGAATCTGAACTTTTACTTACAAAAGAGTGTACAATCCATCTCTCTCACTCCGTACCAAATACGTCTTATGGCTGTCTCTGCATTACGTGCATAGCAAACTATCTGACATTAGATGCTGTGAACATCATAACAGTTACACATGTTTTCAACCCCAAAATGCCCATGCAGTTAGTTGGACTGTAAACCATATGAATTAAATCAAACTCAACATGAAAAAAAAAGACTGACAAGTGTATGGAGAGAGAGGAATGGAGAGTGAGAGTGAGAGAGAGTGAGACAGAGACAGACAGAGAGACAGACAGAGGGAGACAGAGAGAGAGACAGAAAGAGGCAGAAGAGAGAGAGAGAGAGAGAGAGAGAGAGAGAGAGAGAGAGAGAGAGAGAGAGAGAGAGGCGGACATGAAAAAGTATTCTCGAAGATTTGGGCATTTCCTCTCATAAAGGAATACAATAAAGCACTGTCGTTTCGGAGACACACGAACTTAGTCAAGTGTTTTAATACTTGATCTGTTCGGAGCCTGAACGCATTGAAAGTGTTTGTTCATGCCTTGATGCCGTGAACCACGATACAATATACTATGAAATTCATAGACTTTACGCACCAAATACTTTGCTCTTAGATCATACATAATATGATTAATAGGACAACCAATAAAGGACGAAATGTACTTAATTTTCAGTCTCAAGATTGCAGAGTTTCCAAAATCGGTCATCACCACAAAGTATTCCATATCGGTACTAATTACATTCTGTGATTTCACACATACCAGTATTCAGTTAGTCTTTCTTTTAAATCTCGAAGATACAGCCCCATACCATCCACGCACTTATTTAACCAAGCATAACAAAACACAAAATACTATTTACAGCAGTTATTTGAGGCGTATTCATTATTGTCTAGTGTATCTAGACCAAGTAACGTTAAATATGGTTTGTGCCAGATCATGCATTTTAACCTGTGGGTAATCAATTTCATACGTGAATTCATGTCCACAGACATCTGGTTGTGTCTTCATACAAAATATCTGCGTAAAAAGAACTGCGCAAGTGAATGGATTGTTTCATATAAAAATGCTGTAATCAATATAATCCCTATATGTCAGCGCTATATTGAAAAATCGGCTGAATCTGGTTCAAAATAACTTCAACCAAGTGTTTGAGGAATCTGTAGAATACAAAACACATCGTTTGTCTTTTTTTTCTTACTCTACTTTCAAGGTCATCACATGCTTTCATAACACTCAGACTCGTAGAAAATGACATTTGTGTGCATTAACAAGAAGCAAAGCTATTCTTTTTTCTCTGGCAGCTGAATCCATAATGCTCTCTGCCTTCATAAGTCAAATGATAATTACCCATGTTTTCTTTAACATGTAGCGCAGAAATCAACCATTTTGCTGCGCACATCTTCCTCTGGCTTTGACAGTGACACATGTGCTATGAATACATCCGTAAAGCTTGTCTTTCATGTCTTTATTATTGAAGATATGCCGTCGTAAAAAATCTTTTATACAGAATCAAAAGTCTTTATGAATCATGAGTGACACAATAAAGTTTACAATTAAAGAGAGAGAGAGAGAGAGAGAGAGAGAGAGAGAGAGAGAGAGAGAGGACGGGTGAGGTGAGAGAGGGAGAAAGATTTAAAACAACAATCGAAAAAACTTTATGAACACATGTGTTTCTTTGATCTGACACATTGTTATATAAGTTTGAAACACACACACACACACACACACACACACACACACACACACACACACACACACACACAACCTACATGTGCACACTTACACACACGCTCACACACACACACGCACGCGTGCGCGCACGCACACACACACACACACACACATACACAGAGCCTACACACACAGGTTACACACACACACAGGTTACACACACACACACACACACACACACACACACACACACACACACACACACACACACACACACACACACTCACACACACTCACACACACACAGTTTTATATTTCGGCAGTCCGGAAAACGCCAAGTCATACAAACGACCTTTTCTTTACCTTCATCTTTTCAGGGACTGAATCAGATGTAATCTGACCACTTGCTGCCGACCCAACTGAAAGGCCAGCAAAATTGGTATGGTGAAGAACACAGTGGGAAGCAGTGCAGTTTAACTAAAAACATTCCTGATTTAGAAGCTTCTGGTCTGTAAGGCTCCAATGTCTTTTTACCTGTTTGTATTCAAAAGTGAAAGAAACAATCTCAGGTTGCTGCTGTTAAAAAAACAAACAAAAAACAAAAACAAAAAAACAAACCGAACAGGAAGTAATGCTGTTTTTTAAAGTGAGAAATAAAGAAATGGAATTTGAACACTCTCGAGATAGCAACAATAACACTGCTCAAATGATCTGTTTGTTCGTGCTTTACTTACGTATTATGTCTTATGTGTTGGGGAATGGAGAGGAGTGGAAAATGTGTCTGGGGAGAAGGGAAGGGGTTGTTGGCGAAGGGAAAGTTGGGGAACTGATCGTCTGCATCTGTTGATGTTAATAATATTGTTGATCGTGGTTGTTAGTGTGTTGTCAGAGGAATGACTTCAGCCTTGCATGAACTCATATTTTTAAGCAAGGTCAACAGTCCACACTATTGTTCCTGTTTTCAAAGCGAGGAATACGAGTGCCTATGTTAAACAGCTGTGTATCACCTCCATAAACACCAGTCTGTGTAATTGAGTATTTCAGTAGTAGTTCAACTGGGGAATACACACAAACGTCAGCTCTTTCTTTTACAGAACGGAGACTATCATTTGCGTGCAAACCGTGTATATATGAGTGTTTGTAACTTATGGGCGAGCGTGTTCATGGATCTAAAGACATTTTTCTCGAAACGCTGCACGTTTGTTTTGTATTCATGATCTCCACGTGACAAGACAAAAACTTCTGACATCTCGCTGTGTGTGTGTGTGTGTGTGTGTGTGTGTGTGATTGCTAAAACTGCCATATATATTTTTTCAATACATTTCTTTTGAATTACCCAACGGTTTTCACTGTTGGATGATATTCATTCATAGATTTTCTCTGATCTAGCGCGTTGTGTGTTTTAGGAATTCAGATGGAGGAGACAAGACTGTACATGGAAATGAACACATGTGTATTTCAGAACTGACTTTACCAAGTGGTGAACTGGATATAGCCCAAGCACATATTGCAATCACATCAACAGCAAACGAGCACCGAATACGGAACAGTGCCGACAGGAAAAGAAAGCACTAAAACCAGACAATGATCTTCCGTGTCGAACATGTTCAGGCCGCGCCATTCTTTCTGTCCATCGATCGAAGTATTGGCCGGGAGGGGGCAGGTGGTGGGGTTGGGGGGTTGAACGGAAATCATGGGGCGGAAGAGTTTGAGCGAAGGCAAGGGAGATGGCTGAGTGATTAGGGCAGTGGGGTTGTGATCGGCGGGATAAAGTCCAGTCCGGCGACAGACCTGTCCGAGTGAGTGACAGAGGTGTGGACTCCCGCACGCCTGCTGCACGAGGACTGGGAAGAGATTGACTGAAGGGGCTGATCGACTGTCAGGCACAGTCAACCGACAGAACAGTGTGATTCGCATTCGATACCAGAGTCCAATCGGGTTCTGTGCTCCATCTTTACACAGAACTTGGCGATGTTGCACGAAAAACAGAACCACTGTTAAGTTATTTTTCCCCTTTTTAAAAATATGTTTTTCCTTTTCAAGGAGGCGTCAAAACATGCGGACTGATTCGTATTACGCTACATCACTTTTTTTTTTTTTTTTTAATGGAAAGGGGAGTCTGGGATCTGTGGGGTGGGGTGGGGGTGCGGGTAGGGGGGGGGGGGGGGGAGGAAGCAGATGCCTGACTTGCGCACTGACCAGCTGCGCTGGTCTGGTTTTGAGAAAAAGCCATGAGCAATGTAAACCTTTTTTTTTTTTTTTTTTTAATACACACACTTTATTGTCCATACTTAGTAAAAAGAATTGCCTTTTGGCAGCAGCACGTGTCCAACATAAAAA
>NC_134897.1:24959674-24972174 GCF_041734735.1 Babylonia areolata | reverse complement strand
TAAAGTTTTAATTAAAATCAAATTCTTTTCTGAGTTTAAAAAGACAGTTTGTTCGACAAAAAAAAAAGAAAAAAAGAAAAAAAAGAAAAGAAAATACTTTCCACTAAAAAAGTAAAAGCTTGAGCTTGAATGCTTCCTCCATCCACATCTTACCAACCAGTTTTAATTTTGTTGCCATCAAATAGAGTTTAATTGATGTACCGATGATCATTCTTTAACACTGCAATACATGCTTACTCATGGTATTTGCACTTTACAAATGAGAGTAAAAGAAATATATACAAGTAAACAACAACAACAACAAAAGGCAAAAACAAATAACTTGATTACAATCCACTCGGTAAAATGTACTGTGTTCGTTTATGATCACCGAAGGATTGCACGTTTTATCATTGTAAAGGATAGGGATATAAATCGAACTGTTTTCGGGTACACTTAATAACCCCATTCAGAAGACTTCCAGCCTATTTTGGGTGAGCTGAGTTGTATCAGGTTTATGGGGCGGTTTTCTCAAACTGTTGCAACGAAAGTCCACTGCTGGACTTTCCTTGTCTTCTTCGCTTGTTCTTTATGGGGTGTTCTTGCTGTAAGAGAAATCAATTCCCTGCTCCTTTTTTGTTGACCCACCCTCTCTCTTCCTCTCTCCCCCTTCCTCCTCTCTCTTTCTCTACATCCTCTCTTTCTCTGCCTGTCTGTCTCTTTTCCCCCTTTTTATTGGGGACCACTAATGTGCGTTATGGATGATGATTATATTTTGCCTTTGGTTATCTACGACGTCAACTCATATTCCAGTGCTGTTTTCCGGGTGCAGACAACGGGTTGTTGACAGTAGGGACTGACCGGGATTTGCGTGCTGGTTCACACCCCCTTTTTGTGGCCAAATTGCCCCGGTCTCTGTGGAGACAGCCCTATGTCTCCCTGTATCTCCATACAGAGAGGTTCCCGTTGCTCATGAGAATAGTCCTGTAGCTTTCTATTCTCTGTCTCTGTTCTTTTGGCTTCTGTCTGTCTGTCTTTCTATCTGAATCTGTCTGTCTCTCTGTCTCTGTCTCTCTCTTGTTATTATCATTGTCTCTCCACTCCGTATCTCTCTTTCCCTCTTCCCGCCTCCTGCATCTTTTGGAATTGCTTCTGTGTCTTCATTCGTTGGCATTCGTTTCTTACGATTCAGAGAAAGACAAATCAAAACATGATTATCCGAAATACATTGTGCCATGTTTCTAATGAATATGACCTCTGCCGTATCTTGTACTGTGGATGCTGTGATCAAAGTAAAGAAAACCCCCTGAATCCACAATGCTATTTGTTTTGTTTTTTTTCGTTTCGTTTTTTTGTTGTTGTCTGCTTTTCACATTCTCAGAGAAAGCGCAACCTGGTGTATGATTGGTTTGTCATCTGTAGCACACAAAAGATGATCACACGCTTATTTCCCAGACAGCCATTGTGGATTCAAACTCGTCGTGGAAACTGTCGGCATGGAGTTTGCTGCACTGTAACTACTGAAGAAGAACTGAGAGGATACACATTAACTTGTTCACATGTGGGCTTGACAGGCTTTCCACCCGGCTATGGGTGAGGGTCTGTGGACGCTCATTCAATGAAAGCATGTTTACTGAAAATAAACAGTACTATAAAGAAAAAACAAGAAGAAGAAACACATCCAGTTTCGGCGTCGTAAATTTTATGATTTTGAGCCTCCACGTACTTGAGATTATTTGTGTGGAAATGCAAACAAAAATAGGAACTAAAACAATGAAAGTGCCAGCTCCCTCATACATGAAGTATCCCCATATTGGTTTACTTTCAATGTAAAACACACACACACACACACACACACACACACACACACACACACACACACACACACACACACACACATCATTCCTATTTTCATACATATGTATAAGCAACTAACACCACCACCACCACAACCACACTTCCGGCTCAAGTCTGGTCCCACCCACCGCCTCACTACACCTGTACCCTCCCACCCCTAGTCCATCCCCTAGTCCCTCCCCAGTCCCTCCCTAGTCCCTCCCCAGTCCCTCCCTAGTCCCTCTCCAGTCCCTCCCCTCTCCAGTCCCTCCCCTTTCTAGTCCCTCTCCAGACCCTCCCCAGTCCCTCCCCTCTCCAGTCCCTCTCCAGTCCCTCCCTAGTCCCTCCCCTCTCCAGTCCCTCTCCAGTCCCTCCCTTGTCCCCCTCCAGTCCCTCCCTCTCCAGTCCCTCCCCAGTCCCTCCCTAGTCCCTCCCCAGTCCCTCCCTCCCCAGTCCCTCCCTCCCCAGTCCCTCCCTAGTCCCTTCCCAGTCCCTCCCCAGTCCCTCCCTCCCCAGTCCCTCCCTCCCCAGTCCCTCCCTAGTCCCTTCCCAGTCCCTCCCCAGTCCCTCCCTCTCCAGTCCCTCCCTAGTCCCTTCCCAGTCCCTCCCTAGTCCCTTCCCAGTCCCTCCCCAGTCCCTCCCTAGTCCCTTCCCAGTCCCTCCCCAGTCCCTCCCTCCCCAGTCCCTCCCTAGTCCCTTCCCAGTCCCTCCCCAGTCCCTCCCTCTCCAGTCCCTCCCTAGTCCCTTCCCAGTCCCTCCCTAGTCCCTCCCCTCCCCAGTCCCTCCCTAGTCCCTCCCCTCGCCAGTCCCTCTCCAGTCCCATCCCAGTCCCTCCCCAGTCCCTCCCCTCTCCAGTCCCTCTCAAGTCCCTCCCCTCTCCAGTCCCTCTCCAGTCCCTCCCCTCTCCAGTCCCTCTCCAGTCCCTCTCCAGTCCCTCCCCTCTCCAGTCCCTCTCCAGTCCCTCCCTCCAGCCCCTCTCCAGTCCCATCCCAGTCCCTCCCCAGTCCCTCCCCTCTCCAGTCCCTCCCCAGTCCCTCTCCACTCCCTCCACTTTCCAGTCCATAGTCCCTCCCCAGTCCCTCCATAGTCCCTCTCCAGTCCCATCCCAGTCCCTCCCCTCTCCAGTCCCTCTCCAGTCCCTCCCCAGTCCCTCCCCTCTCCAGTCCCATCCCAGTCCCTCCCCAGTCCCTCCCCTCTCCAGTCCCTCTCCAGTCCCTCCCCAGTCCCTCCCTAGTCCCTCCCCTCTCCAGTCCCTCTCCAGTCCCTCCCCAGTCCCTCCCCTCTCCAGTCCCTCTCCAGTCCCTCTCAAGTCCCTCCCCTCTCCAGTCCCTCTCCAGTCCCTCCCCTCTCCAGTCCCTCTCCAGTCCCTCTCCAGTCCCTCCCCTCTCCAGTCCCTCCCTAGTCCCTCTCCAGTCCCTCCCCTCTCCAGTCCCTCTCCAGTCCCTCTCCAGTCCCTCTCCAGTCCCTCCCCTCTCCAGCCCCTCTCCAGTCCCATCCCAGTCCCTCCCCAGTCCCTCCCCTCTCCAGTCCCTCTCCAGTCCCTCTCCAGTCCCTCCCCTCTCCAGTCCCCCCCCAGTCCCTCTCCACTCCCTCCACTTTCCAGTCCATAGTCCCTCCCCAGTCCCTCCCTAGTCCCTCTCCAGTCCCATCCCAGTCCCTCCCCTCTCCAGTCCCTCTCCAGTCCTTTCCCAGTCCCTCCCCAGTCCCTCCCTCTCCAGTCCCTCCCTAGTCCCTTCCTAGTCCCTCCCCAGTCCCTCCCTCCCCAGTCCCTCCCTAGTCCCTTCCCAGTCCCTCCCCAGTCCCTCCCTCTCCAGTCCCTCCCTAGTCCCTCCCCAGTCCCTCCCCAGTCCCTCTCTAGTCCCTCTCCTCTCCAGTCCCTCCCCAGTCCCTCCCCTCTCCAGTCCCTCTCCAGTCCCTCTCCAGTCCCTCTCAAGTCCCTCCCCTCTCCAGTCCCTCTCCAGTCCCTCCCCTCTCCAGTCCCTCTCCAGTCCCTCTCCAGTCCCTCCCCTCTCCAGTCCCTCCCTAGTCCCTCTCCAGTCCCTCCCCTCTCCAGCCCCTCTCCAGTCCCATCCCAGTCCCTCCCCAGTCCCTCCCCTCTCCAGTCCCTCTCCAGTCCCTCCCCTCTCCAGTCCCTCCCCAGTCCCTCTCCACTCCCTCCACTTTCCAGTCCATAGTCCCTCCCCAGTCCCTCCCTAGTCCCTCTCCAGTCCCATCCCAGTCCCTCCCCTCTTCAGTCCCTCTCCAGTCCCTCCCCAGTCCCTCCCCTCTCCAGTCCCTCTCCAGTCCCTCCCCAGTCCCTCCCTCGTCCCTCCCTAGTTCCTTCCCAGTCCCACCCCAGTCTCACCCCAGTCTCACCCCAGTCCCACCCCAGTCTCACCCCAGTCCCACCCCAGTCCCTCCCTAGTTCCTTCCCAGTCCCATCCAGTCCCTCCTCAGTGCCTCCCAGCCCCACCCCAGTCCCACCCCTTTCCAGCCTCAGCCACCACACCACACCGGCAATGGAAAGGGAGACAAGCAGTCCCCTACAGACAGACTATCAGATATCTCGGTGACCAGGTCCAGCATTGAATTAGCATCCACCCACACCCACGGGTACGTATGCTTTTAGCGCGTCACCATCACCCACACAACTATTGGAAATTTCATTTACTATCAGTTCTGTGGCAATAATTACTTTTCTTCAGCTCTCCACTTCCTTGGAGAGTGTGTATATGGTAGCGGTCCTTGCTGGGAAAACTGATGTTTGTAGAAAGATGGTATCTGTGTACAAAGACAGCAGAATTCAACAATAAAATGGCGTGGTAAAGACTGCCCGTGACAGGCATTTGGCAGTTACATGAAGGCCACTGAAAAACACGCATTGGCAAGTCTTGAAGGTCCATACAAACTGCAGACCTGAATAGATGTAAGCTGTGTATTTTAAATTATTGCTGTCAGTGTGCTAGCCCCATAGAAGGGACAAAATAAAAAGAACATAATATAAAACTAAAACCAATCAATATGAATATCTACATCCCCCTCCTTTCCCACGCAATACACAAAAAGAAAATGTACAAATATAATCTTTTCGTTTCCCTTGCCTCAGACACACACACACACACACACACACACACACACACACTGTATTTAAAGAATACAGCAAATACACAACACAGGAAAGCACTGACCATGTTACGAATCAGCGCCCATTACTTACAAATCGAACAGGGAAGATATAAAAATACACCGAAAGAACAAAGACTGTGTGATACTTGTAACAGTTTAGAAGATGAGATTCACCTTTTAGACAATTGTGTACAATACTTCCAAACACAGATTCCTAATCGATATATGTCGTCCAAATGCAAAGCCTAGTGAATTGATCCTTCTAACAGAAATTCAGCTAAGGCTGGCGAAATTTGTTCATGAATGTTTCTCTTCTTAATATGCTCATGTTTATGTTTCATTGTGTCTTATAAACATTAAGGTTTTATGACAATAAAAAAGTATTCTATTCTATTCACACACACACACACACACACACACACACACACACACGCACACACACATACACGCACGCACGCACACACAGAGAAACATAAACATTCACACACACACTCTCCTTTTCTCTCACTACCATCATCATCCTTTGTGTGTCTGATCTACACTACACACTCTTACCACCCTGTCCCCCACACTCTACCCAAGCACACCACAACGGCAATGGAAAGGGAGACAAGCAGTCCCCTACAGACAGGCTATCAGATATCTCTGTGACCAGACCCAGCATCCAATTAGCATTTACCCACACCCACGGGTACAGATGCTTGTAGCGCACCACCATCGCTCACGAAACCATTGACGATTCTATTTACTGTCAATTTTGTGGCGATAATTACTTTTCCTCAGCTTTCCGGTTCCTTGGAGAGTGTGTATATGGCAGCAGTCCTTGGGCAGAAAGATATTATTTATACCTGAAGACAGACAGACACAGGAGTAACAAGAGAATGGCATGGTGAAGAACGCATGTCACAGGCATATGGCAGAGAGAACAGCAGTTATGTAAAGGCTACGTAACAAAGGGCATTAAACGTCTGCATGTCCATATGACTTATAGAATGAAAAGGATGCAAGTTGTGGATTTATTTATTTATTTTTTTTGATAATTGGCGTCCGTGATCTAGCCCCATGGAAGAGATAAAAACATCAAATGACACTTCCCTCCCCCCCAAAAAAAAAACAACAACAAACAAACAAACAAACAAAAATCCACATCCCTATCGTTCCCTCCATACTATGCACATGTACTGAACCAATACATATTTCTTTTACTGCCCTTGACTCTCTCTCTCACATGCACACACGCACGCACGCACACACACACACTCTCTCCTATTCTTTCACCGTCATCATCATTATCACCAACTCCAGTGGAGAGGGAGATAAGCAGTCCCCCACACAATCCACATGTACTGAACTTATACAAACATATTCCTTTTGCTTCCCTTGCATCTCTCTCTCTCTTTCTCACAACACATACACATTTACACATGGCGCGCGCGCGCACACACACACACACACACGTGCATACACAACCACACACATATTCACACACTCTCCTTTTCTCTCACTATCATCATCATTATTCATCATCATCCCCTGTGTGTCTCATCTACACTACACACTCTTACCACCCTGTCCCCCCACACTCTACCTCACCACACCACAATGGCAATGGAAAGGGAGACAAGCAGTCCCCCTACAGACAGACTATCAGATATCTCTGTGACCAGGCCCAGCAGCCAATTAGCATTTACCCACACCCCACGGGTACAGATGCTTGTAGCGCACCACCATCGCTCACGAAACCATTGGCGATTCTATTTACTGTCAATTTTGTGGCGATAATTACTTTTCCTCAGCTCTCCATTTCCTTAGAGAGTGTGTATATGGTGGCGGTTCTTGCTGGGAAAACTGGTGTGGGTAGAAAGATGTTATCTATACAGGAAGACAGACAGCGACAGGAGTAATCAACACAAGAAGAACATGGTGGAAATAGCAAATGACAAGCATATGGCAGAGCAAAACGCGTTATTGAACATCCAGTGAACTATGTGCACTGCAGACAAATTTGTGAATCTTCATAAAAAAACAACAAAACATTGTGGGTTGGTATATAAGTAAGACATTTTATGTAAATGGTCTTTGCTTGTTTCATCTGAGGAAAGCACATTTTCACTCTCATTATGTCTGCAATTATGGCATGTGGGTTAGTCCTGCTGAAGAGATGGAAAATTGTTTTCGAAACAACTTGTAATGTGTGCACACAACATACTTTCCAGATATAATACGTTTACTGATAATATGCGCGAATTTTCCTCGACACATTCATCCCCCCCCCACACACACACACCCCACACCCCCTGTAATACCTTTGTTATGGCACTGGACTGGAACATAACAGAATGATTGGTTGAATGATTTTATGGTTTACATTTCCTTACCATTAAGGCAATTACCGCATCGTTTTAAGCTGTGACATGATCCTTGATGGTGGGTATGCTATATGAAAAAAAACACACACACACACACAAAAAAAAAAACCAGAAAAAAGAAAAGAAAAAAAAAAGTATCAGTGTCATTGCATATATGTGTGAAGTTACAACCACCTCTCTCTCTCTCTCTCTCTCTCTCTCTCTCTCTGTGTGTGTGTGTGTGTGTGTGTGTGTGTGTGTGTGTGTGTGAAGTTCCCCTTCCCCCCTCTACCCATCCCACCACATATCATCATCACCACCCTATCAGTTTCTTCCATGCAACCTCTTGCTATTGCTATCTCCCTCCCCTCCTAATCATCCCTAATCCCAACAACGGCAACGGAAAGAGAGAAAGGCGGTCCCCTACAGACAGACTATCAGGTATCCATGACCTGTTCCAGCACTGAATTAGCTATTTACCCACACCTAGGGGTTACAACTGCTTTTAGCCCGCAACCATCGCCCATAAAATACTGGCAGTCCTATTCACTATCAATTTTCCGGCAATATTACTTTTCCTCGGCAGTCTATTTCCCGAGCGAACAAGCATGTGGTAGTGGGGAAAACTGATATTGCTAGTACCATGTTAAAGAGAGGCAGTCTGTCATGAACATAGCCAGCGAGAGAATCGCATGCTTACGAGTGCACATGCATGGCACGTGAAAAAGTAAACAAATAATGAGAAGTTCCAGGTACCACAAGAGCTACAAATGAACTTTGAAGGTCCATGTTTCAAGGTAAGTGGGTGAGTGACATGTAATACTGTTTGTGCATTAAAGGGAAGGTATACTCTTCTCTGCTCAGTTCAAGCAGTCAAAGGAAAATGTGCTCCATTTCCCAGCCACTCATCAGATCCTTATTTGTGCCTAGGTACCGGTTCTTCACCACAGATGGACATTTTTCATTCTGTATGCAGCTTGCGATGGAGCTATAGCAAAGGTCACATAAACATATCTTTGTCCCTGACAATCCCATTGGAGAAGAAATTGCTTTGAATAAATCCAAGTAAAGATATAACAGAGGACAGGATAATTTGCACAGGCTATGCTGGTTTATTTTCCAGAGAAATCGTGACTGCCTGAATGTCGACATCAGCAAAGTCTGATTTTTTTCATCGTTGACCAACATCTTAGAATGCACTGCCATACCAGCTGATAATGATATCAATTACTACTATACTCTACATAAGAAGTACCAAAAAGAATATGATATATAATACTGTACTCTACTACTGATGGTAATAATAAGAGTGATGACGACGACGACGACGTAGACGACGACGCCGTGATATTATGGAGTGTGTATAATAATAATAGATAGATGAAAAATAGAAGAAGAAGAGTGAAGCAGATGAGTGGAAAGAGTAAACATGTTATAACTAACTAATCGTTGACTCCCTTTGGGATTCCAGCTAGCTTGCTGACAAGTGCTGTTTTTACTGCAAAACCAACACCAGCCTCACGTCGCTCTTCGCTTCCTCGTCCACTCCAGAAGAAGGTGTAACCAGATCCCCGTTCACAGAGCTCGCCTTCGCCTGCAAGCCGAGTCTCACTCAAGGCTGCGATGTCGATATTGTATCTGGCGAGTTCGGATGCAACTAGTGCTGTTCTCCTTTGGGGTCTGTCTGCGTTATCTCTGTCCAGGAGAGTCCTTATGTTCCAAGCACCAATGGTGAGAGGAACGATCCTTGTTTTTTTCTTTTCTTTCTCTTTGTTTCGACCGCTGATGTAGGGTCCCCGCCAGCCGCGGTATGCTGGCCAGGGTGATATGGAGCAGGCAATTTTTAGGGCACCTTTTCTAGCCCCTTCCTCATGCTAGGGAGGTGAGCAGTGCATTCCTAAAGAGGGCTGCTCAGACGCTCAGACGGCTGCCGAGCTCCATCGCTGCTCCTGTCGACGAAGAACGACCCTATGGCCTGAGCCGCCTGCGTGCAGGTCTGCGGCTGCGACTGCCAGTGTACCCACACCTGTCGTTTCGTCGCTCGCCTGTCGCCACAGGACTTGGGGGTGATGAAATGATGAAGGATGAAAGGTCATTTTGGATGACTGATGACTTGCGCGATGAGTTTGTTTAAAGTGAAGAGGAGTTGCGCAACGTCGACCTCACTCTCTCGTCCGGGTCCACCAATTTCCAGTGGCAAGACTAAGTCGAGACGACTGGAGGATGAGCACGGATGCAGTGGATGACCAAGATATCCTTCCGGTGTCTCATCTTGCTCTCTGCACTCCACAGTGCGTTGCTGTAACCGCCTTCCTCTCCGTTGAACCGATAGGTTTCTTCCGCAGATTCTGCCGGATCCAGACTTCGCATGCATGGGTAGACACACCCCGGGGGCCAACTGCGTGTGGCATGCACACAGCACGGTGGAGCTAGATGGCCGTCGGTGGCTCTCCTGAGCCGACGCCCTTTTATGGATCTCCATAAGGGTGTCTAGCCACCCGCCTCACCAGTCCCAGAAGGGAGTGGTGGGAGTGCCGGTTTAGTCGTCGGCAACCCGACCCTGAACAGGTTGTACTGGATTACAGGTTACCAGTAGCAGATCTAATGACCTGACCCACGCAATACACAAAAAGAAAATGTACAAATATAATCTTTTCGTTTCCCTTACCTCAGCCACACACACACACACATACACACACACACTGTATTTAAAGAATACAGCAAATACACAACACAGGAAAGCACTGACCATGTTACGAATCAGCGCCCATTACTTACAAATCGAACAGGGAAGATATAAAAATACACCGAAAGAACAAAGACTGTGTGATACTTGTAACAGTTTAGAAGATGAGATTCACCTTTTAGACAATTGTGTACAATACTTCCAAACACAGATTCCTAATCGATATATGTCGTCCAAATGCAAAGCCTAGTGAATTGATCCTTCCAACAGAAATTCAGCCAAGGCTGGCGAAATTTGTTCATGAATGTTTCTCTTCTTAATATGCTCATGTTTATGTTTCATTGTGTCTTATAAACTTTAAGGTTTTATGACAATAAAAAAAGTATTCTATTCTATTCACACACACACACACACACACACACACACACACACGCACACACACATACACGCACGCACGCACACACAGAGAAACATAAACATTCACACACACACTCTCCTTTTCTCTCACTACCATCATCATCCTTTGTGTGTCTGATCTACACTACACACTCTTACCACCCTGTCCCCCACACTCTACCCAAGCACACCACAACGGCAATGGAAAGGGAGACAAGCAGTCCCCTACAGCCAGGCTATCAGATATCTCTGTGACCAGACCCAGCATCCAATTAGCATTTACCCACACCCACGGGTACAGATACTTGTAGCGCACCACCATCGCTCACGAAACCATTGACGATTCTATTTACTGTCAATTTTGTGGCGATAATTACTTTTCCTCAGCTTTCCCTGTTCCTTGGAGAGTGTGTATATGGCAGCAGTCCTTGGGCAGAAAGATATTATTTATACCTGAAGACAGACAGACACAGGAGTAACAAGAGAATGGCATGGTGAAAAACGCATGTCACAGGCATATGGCAGAGAGAACAGCAGTTATGTAAAGGCTACTTAACAAAGGGCATTAAACGTCTGCATGTCCATATGACTTGTAGAATGAAAAGGATGCAAGTTGTGGATTTATTATTATTTTTTTTGATAATTGGCGTCCGTGATCTAGCCCCATGGAAGAGATAAAAACATTAAATGACACTTCCCTCCCCCCCAAAAAAATAAACAAACAAACAAACAAACAAAAATCCACATCCCTATCGTTCCCTCCATACTATGCACATGTACTGAACCAATACATATATATTTCTTTTACTGCCCTTGACTCTCTCTCTCACATGCACGCACGCACGCACGCACACACACACTCTCTCCTATTCTTTCACCGTCATCATCATTATCACCAACTCCAGTGGAGAGGGAGATAAGCAGTCCCCCACACAATCCACATGTACTGAACTTATACAAACATATTCCTTTTGCTTCCCTTGCATCTCTCTCTCTCTTTCTCACACACATACACATTTACACATGCGCGCGCGCGCGCGCACACACACACACACGTGCATACACAACCACACACATATTCACACACTCTCCTTTTCTCTCACTATCATCATCATTATCATCATCATCCCCTGTGTGTCTCATCTACACTACACACTCTTACCACCCTGTCCCCCACACTCTACCTCACCACACCACAATGGCAATGGAAAGGGAGACAAGCAGTCCCCTACAGACAGACTATCAGATATCTCTGTGACCAGGCCCAGCAGCCAATTAGCATTTACCCACACCCACGGGTACAGATGCTTGTAGCGCACCACCATCGCTCACGAAACCATTGGCGATTCTATTTACTGTCAATTTTGTGGCGATAATTACTTTTCCTCAGCTCTCCATTTCCTTAGAGAGTGTGTATATGGTGGCGGTTCTTGCTGGGAAAACTGGTGTGGGTAGAAAGATGTTATCTATACAGGAAGACAGACAGCGACAGGAGTAATCAACACAAGAAGAACATGGTGGAAATAGCAAATGACAAGCATATGGCAGAGCAAAACGAGTTATTGAACATCCAGTGAACTATGTGCACTGCAGACAAATTTGTGAATCTTCATAAAAAAACAACAAAACATTGTGGGTTGGTATATAAGTAAGATATTTTATGTAAATGGTCTTTGCTTGTTTCATCTGAGGAAAGCACATTTTCACTCTCATTATGTCTGCAATTATGGCATGTGGGTTAGTCCTGCTGAAGAGATGGAAAATTGTTTTCGAAACAACTTGTAATGTGTGCACACAACATACTTTCCAGATATAATACGTTTACTGATAATATGCGCGAATTTTCCTCGACACATTCATCCCCCCCCCCCCCGCTCCCCCCCCCACACACACCCCACACCCCCTGTAATACCTTTGTTATGGCACTGGACTGGAACATAACAGAATGATTGGTTGAATGATTTTATGGTTTACATTTCCTTACCATTAAGGCAATTACCGCATCGTTTTAAGCTGTGACATGATCCTTGATGGTGGGTATGCTATATGAAAAAAACCACACACAAAAAAAAAAAAAAACAGAAAAAAAGAAAAGAAAAAAAAAGTATCAGTGTCATTGCATATATGTGTGAAGTTACAACCACCCCTCT
>NC_134897.1:24954674-24957174 GCF_041734735.1 Babylonia areolata | reverse complement strand
GTGTGTGTGTGTGTGTGTGTGAGTGCGTGCGTGCGTGCGTGCGTGTGTGTGTGTGTGTGTGTGAAAGTGAAAGTGAAGTGTGTGTGTGTGTGTGTGTGTGTGTGTGTGAGTGTGTGTGTGTGTGTGTGTGTGTGTGTGTGTGTGTGTGTGTGTGTGCGTGCGTGTTTGTCTGTCTTTCTGTCTGTGTGCGTGTCCGCCTGTAGAGGTGTAGTTTAGAGAAGAACACCGCAACACCCACCCTACCACATTCCTATCACATTTTTTCTCTTTCACATTTACAAACAGAAACACCACAACTGTTTACCATCGTTTCTTCCCACTCGCAATGCGGCAACAGCCTCGTAGCTCTGAGCGTCATAATGAGCTCATCAGGAATGCCACACCTACAATGTGCTGCTTGTGCCATGGCGTCAGGTCTCCATTCTGCCAGGCAGACGTCACGGGAGGGAAACCACTCTCCAGGGGTGCCTATTTCCATTTTTCCATCGGCTAATTGCTTCGGCACAACCCCGAGTGCCCATGAGTTGGTTCTGTGTTGCTCCCTACCTTTCTGTCTGTCTGTCTGTCTGTCGGTCTATTCATCCCTTCCGCACTGTTTTCTGCGACCGGCAGGCGATGCATGTATAAATTGCGGGTTGAATGAATTGCAATCTGCCCTCCGGTTTGTCATTATGTTCGCGAGTACGTCTCTTTTACGCCTCCTTCGAAGATTCAAAGAGTATCAGTAGCTCAAGGAGGCGTCACTGCGTTCGGTCAAATCCATATACGCTACACCACATCTGCCAAGCAGATGCCTGACCAGCATCATAACCCAATGCGCTTAGTCAGGCCTTGAGAGAGAGAAAAAAATAAATAAAAACATCAATAAAAAATAGTAGGTAAACACATAAAAATACTACTACTACTACTACTACTACTAATATTAGGCGCAAAATCTTGATGAAGTCAACTCTATGCACACAAAAAAAAGAAGAAAAAAAAAGACAACAGTGATGATAAATAAGCAAATAAATGTAAAACATAGACACACATTCACACGTACACACACACACATTCATAACAGATATACAACAAACATGCAGTTTTACAGATATGAAAGCACAATTAAATACACATAAACGTACATGAGCCCTAACACACACACACAAACACACACATTACCCTGCACCCCCCCCCCCCCTCCACACACTCATTTCTAGGCTACGTATCGCAGCTTGCACGGCACACACACACACACACACACACACACACACACACACACACACACACACACACACACACACACACGCACGACGAAGAGAAAGAGGAAGTTCATTCCAATCGCAAGGTCCAGAGACAGAGAAAGAACGGCGGCCAACAGTTGAGTGTTTGAATCTGGGTATGCGTAAACAGAGTGGATCCGAAGCCGATCGTAGTGAGCGAGATGGAGTGTAGAGGTGAAGGCAGCCGCAGAGATAGGAAGGGGCAGTTTTGTGAATGCATCTATAACACAGAGTGCCGATCTTGTACTTTATTCGGTGTGAGACAGGGAGCCAGTGGAGATGTTGCAAAAGAGGAGTGATGTGCTCAGATCTTTTCTTTCTGAGGACGAGTTGGGCAGCAGAGTTTTGTATGCGCTGAAGGGACTGAATGGATGAAGCAGGCAAACCAGACAATAGAGAGTTACAGTAGTCAAGGCGAGAGAGAATGAGAGAAACGACAAGTCTAGATGTTGCGTCAGTGGACAGATATTTCCGGACGGCACTGATGCGCCGCAGTTGACAGTAGCAGGACTGACATGTCTGACTGATAAATATTTGCATGGACAGTGTATTGTCAAGGACAACACCGAGGTTCCTGACTGACGTGGAAAGTGGGATGGATGTACTGCCAAGTTTGATTGTGTCAATTTCTTGCAAGAGCGACAACGATTTTTCAGGGGTATCACTCTTTTGGAGTTGAGTGTCATCAGCATAAGAATGATGACTGATATTATGGCGGTTGATAATTTCAGTGAGAGGAACAGTGTACAGTGTGAAGAGCACTGGGCCTAAAACAGATCCCTGTGGGACTCCATGTTCGATTTTAAGGGGTTCAGATTGGAAATGATCAACAATGACAGACTGGAATCAATCAGTGAGATAAGATTTGAACCAGTTTAGAACAGTGCCGTTGATACCAAATGTAAAATGAAAACGGGAAAGAAGGATTGAATGGTCTATCGTGTCAAAGGCGGCTGACAAGTCGAGAAGAGTAAGAAGGGAAATTTTTCCTGAGTCGGACGCTATCAGTAGATTGTTCAGAATGTGGAGGAGAGTGGTTTCGGTACTGTGGTCAGCGCGATAGGCAGACTGAAATGGATGGATGAGATTGTTGAAACAAAGGTGGTTGTTGAGCTGTTTGAGGACAGCTTTTTCAAGGAGTTTGGACATGAATAGAAGATTAGAAACTGGTCGATATTTTTCAAAATGTTTGCGTCAAGGTTGGGTTTCTTCAGAAAAGGCTGGACGATTGCAGTTTT
>NC_134897.1:24937174-24949674 GCF_041734735.1 Babylonia areolata | reverse complement strand
GTTCAGAATTGTCAGCTGCTGTTTATTTGATCTTGTGCAAATTTATGAGGAAGGTATTTTGACCTACTTGCTTCATTTGAATGACAATAAAACAGAATGTGAAGTTCAGCATCAACATGACGTTTTCATAAAGGGCAACGTAAATCCACAGGAAGGTTTGCGGAATCGCGAAATTTAGGAATTTTCATATCAGTAATACCTAATCTTAATCTGATTAAGATGTCTCTTAATGCCTTATTCTTCCTAGTGCATTCGAAATGCGGCCGGCTCTAATGCAAAGTCAAATCCGAATTTTCTGTTATGTTCCTGTTTCGAGCAGTTGAGCATGTAAAAACCAGGTTGCATTTTGTACATCTTCGTTTAGCCATACATAAAAAAAATCCATACATGGTAAGTAAGTTGCGAATGACTGATGTTGCAATGTCTGACGCCTAACATATTTTTATTGTCACTGTGCAGATATACAAGCGTGTGGTAGGCTTTCTCTGGCAATCTTTCACCAGTCATTCTTGAAAGGCGCAGCCAGTATCGGATGGCCTTTGTCTTTGCGTCTATATGTAGTGGTAGTCTTCAAGTTTCACCATAAACCATGTCATTTTGCATTCTAGGTGCAACGGTGGTTTTTTGGGTTTTTTTTGTGTGTGTGTGTGTGTGTGTGTTTTCAGAGCGAATATCTGGGCTTTTTGAGGTGGAATGTTTTTAGGGTCCCCCATATTTCAGATCTATATAGCATAATAGGTTTTATGTGAGAATCAAACATGGTGAAAAAGATGCCAGGAGTGACATCCCCTAATTTCCACAAGGTTTTAAATATTTCAACTTTCCAAATTTTGCTTTTGCAGTCTGTTCTTTCATAGTGAGAAACTTAAAACGAGTATTTAGCCAACTACCTAAATATCTTATGAGCTAAGAGTTTTATGTTCAAAACCATTCTGTAACCATCATTCGTGGTTTGAAATGTAACCACAATTTCTGAATACAATTATACTAGATTTATTTAAATTTACTGATGGATCACAGAGAGAGGAGAGACGAAGAAGAAGGAAGATGGATTTTAGGAAGGTCTGTTCTTCCGATCTGTCCTTGGTAATCTTATATTGATAATAACAATATCATAATGATGATGATGATGATGATGATGATGATGATGATGATGATAATAATAATAGTCTTCATCCAGAACAAAACGTACCCAGATATATAAAGGAAAAAGAAATCAAAGGGTGCAATGTACAGATATGATGAACAACACACACGCACACAAACACACACACCACACGAACACACGCATACACGCAAACACACACATATACATGCACAGGCATGCGCGCAGAGAGAGAGAGAGAGAGAGAGAGAGAGAGAGAGAGAGAGAGAGAGAGAGACAGACAGACAGACAGACAGACAGACAGACAGACAGAGACACAAAAAGAGACAGAAATAGAGATAGAAAGACAGAGAGAGACAGACAGCGAACCCCCCAAAAAAAAAACAAAAAACAAAAAAACAACAACAACAAACAAACAAACAAAAAACAACAACAAGCAAAAACAAACAAACAACATAAATAAACAGAGAAACACCGAGAAAAACCGATAGCAACACAACTTGTTATGAATTTTCAGACACGGAAAAAAAAAAAAAAAATCCACCGAAGAAGGTGAGCAGGCAGGAACAATTTGCGAAAGGGAAACCACCACACTTCACTTTTCCTTTCAAGTTAAATAGCAAAGTTCAAAGAAAGCTCTCCTTAGGTACCGTGTTTGCATGGTCAGAGCGAGACACACACACACACACACACACACACACACACACACACACACACACACACACACAGAGTGACAGAGAGACAGAGACAGAGAGACAGAGAGAGACAGAGACAGACACTGGGAGAGCTTATGGTACACACACACACACACACACACACACACACACACACACATGAAATTATATTGTGTGTGTGTGTGTGTGTTTGTGTGTGTGTGTGTGTGTGTGTGTGTGGTGTGTGTGTGTGTGTGTGTGTGTGTGTGTGTGTGTGTGTGTGTGTGTGTGTGTTTTGCGTGTGTGTCTGTGTCTGTGTGTCTGTGCGAGTATGTGTGTGTGTGTGTGTGTGTGTGTGTGTGTGTGTGTGTGTGTGTGCCCGGACATACGTGCGTGGTCACATGTTCTGTGTGTTTAGCTAAAAGAAAGAAAAAAGATCGTGGTTTTATCATAGTGTGACTGAACGTCTAGCTGCTTTGATCACTCTATGTTGATAACTATGTAAACATGAAGGCAGGAAAATTTATAGCGGAATTTAAAAGGCTACTATTGAGAGGGGGTGGGGGGGAGCGGTTAAAGATCAAAACAAATTTGAAAGGTCGATAAGTTTGCAGCTATTCATCTCTGATACAAAAGGGAACAGAAGTATCTGATTTTATGCGACACACACACACACACACACACACACACACACACACACACACACACACACACACACACACGAGCGTTTTCTGTCGATACCTAATGACAGACCATGTGGAAGCTGTATTGAAAAACAAACAAACAAAAAAACCTCTTGCGTTCATTATGAATAATTTATTATATTTTGTGATAGGGTTTCTCAAAACGTCGCAGTGATTCAGCCCATGCCATGCACATCTGGCCGATATGGATACAATTGGAGTTCATAGCTCAGTAACATTACTGCGTTTCAGCAGGGACTGAATTTTTCTACAACAGTATCAGACAGAATCGGAAGACGCTTCGCTCACTCATGCTCAGTATGAATTACCAACTGTGGCGCTGTATCACTGGATTTTATTTTATTTTTTAGTTTGTGCATTTCTTTATCACTTTTTGTTCACATATTGGCACAGACATATAAACAAACAGTACAAATTTGGGAACGGATGATCAAATTGGACAGAAATAAAAGACTAAGACTGAGATGAGTAGGTGGAATGTCTGCAAACCCGTTTCCATGTAACACAATTTCTGACGCTTAACAAAACTGGAATTTACACCTTTTCAATTTTGGAACTGAATGATACGTTAAAGAAAAAGTTAGAAACCATGGTATAACACCCCCCAAAAATGAAATAAGACAAAAAAAACCCGACCCCAAAAACAAACCAAAACAAAACAAAAATCACATAAAAAAACAACAAACAACGAAAGCAAACAAACAAAAACGAAAAGACACACATGACCCCCCCCTCCCCCGTCCCCCACAAAAAAGTACACTAAAATAGTATCGCGTACATGAAATGATCACCGGATCTTTGTGTTGTTACTGCGGTCCCTCTCGATAAAAGGATTACATAACACGATACATGGAAGAATACTGTATTGACTTTTGCTTTCTGTTTCTATTGACTGATGAAACAATGTCACGCACTCAACAAAAAGTGCATTCTAATGTGGTCTGAAAATGCTAAGCATTTATCATCCACCTTTAGCTAGCTACCAAAATAACCCAAAAGCATTGTATGCTGTTGAATAAAGAATTCTCATTCATCCCAAACTCTTTCACCCTACCTATCTTCCCTGTCCCTGAACACACCGAAAGTACTGATGATAAAAATCCAGGTTTCGATTCAGATATTTCTCCTCTTGGAAAACAGATGGTTTTGGAAAAAAACAACCTTGAACAAGAATTCACTAAAATAGCAAATGGGAGACCGGATCGTATCACCAGAAAATAACAATGGCAGACAATGTAATTTGCGCCTTTAGGGGAACTGACCAGTTATAAATAGGGACTCGGGAAGAAAACAGAAGACGGGCGAGACAAATTTCTATTCACAGAACTTCGAACGCATCCAATAAGCAGGACATTGACTGTTTCCTGATAATTGGAAACCTGAGGATCGTCGAAGACTGCATGTATTCGCGTAGGCGTATTCAATGAACTGTCATGAGGAAAATCAGAAGAATATCCACCGAAAGTAGCCCAGATTAATTACTGAATTGTTGCTTTGGTCTCCAATTTCATGCACCGAGAAAAAACAAACAAACAACAAATAACCATTACAAGTAGTGTGTGTATATCCAATGTGATAAATAAAACTCACGCATAAGACTGCAGAAATGTTCCGAAAATTTACAAAATTCTTTCAGTAGGTCTGATCAATTTGAAGAACAAAAACCAAACCTTAGAGTAATGATGTCCATTTTGAGGGAAGGGACGTGGGCTGTAGGTAGTCAGGGTGGGTGGTGAAGGATTGCAGTTGCTGAATCTCCCGTACAACATCCCCTGTGCCTGTCACCGTCACTGCGTTGTGGTCGCGTTTTGGACTTGACTGTACTTTTAGTCATGTTTCATTCTCATGTCACATACTTTTCTCACTTCCTCAATGTTCCATAATAACTGATATTATTTCAGTGAAAAAAGCAAAAAAGCAAAAAGAAGAACGAACACAAAATTCCTGTTTGATTTTACCAAGAGAGAGAGAAAAAAAGAAGAAAAAAAGAAAGAAAATCAAAACAAAACTAAAGCAGAAGGAAAGTTCAGATCATTTTGTTTCCCGTCAGCGTTTTCAGTTGAAGATTAAAGAGGGACAGCTGCTTGTTGAATAGCAAACAAAGAAATATATCACCCCAAAGTTCCTGCAGTAAACCAAACAAATTTCATTATTCTGTAATCTATTTTCTACATTATGTTTTTTTTTTCTACGTTTGTTTATCTTATTTGTTTTTTAAAAACTGTTTTGCAAAACCGAGAAAAGAATAGAAGATAAAGCGCAAGGAAAGCAATAACTAAACAGCAGGACAATTAACCCCAGCCTTTATTAAACATAAACAATAGATAGAGGATAGCGCACACACAGCACGTCCACACACACACACACACACACACACACACACACACACACACACACTGACAAACAAGAGACAGACACAGGGTGTTTCTATATGTGAAACAGTGTCAAACAAACAAACAAAAAATTCTAGTCAGCATCCCCAAATCAAGCTCAGAGAGAGAGAGAGAGAGAGAGAGAGAGAGAGAGAGAGAGAGAGAGCTACGGCTACAAGTCGTATTGCAAGCTGGAGGAAAAAAAACCTGCCGAAGTCGCTGCCGCAGTAAAGCATGCAGATTGCATTACCCGTTGCGTGCGGCATGCAGGTGGCTGTCTCCCACTCTCTGTCTCCTTCTATCTGGCCCCGACTTGGCAACGTCCAACTTGGTGACGACGACTTCAGGGTTCAACCTGGCGAGCTGACCAAGCAAGTCCCCGGGGAATGGAAAAGCTTTCCCCCTCTTTCAATGCTCCTACCTCTTCCCCAACCCTCGTTGGTTGTTTTGTTTCGTTCTTATGAAAATTCCACTTGCATACTATGTTTCGAATGCGTTGTTCGTTTTGGAGTAGATAACAGTCTGGCATTGGTTGATATATTATATATATATATATATATAAAATTTTTTTTAATCAAAATTCCACTTGCATATTATGTTTCGAAAGCGTTGTTCGTTCTGGAGTTGATAACAGTCCGGCATTCCTCCAGTTTTATCAATAAGTTATTTTTCAGGATCATGGATTTGATTATTTTCTTTCACATTATGCCAGTCTTACAGTCTTTCAGGACCATGAAATGCCCTCGGCTCCATCCTCACTCATGCACAGTTAAAACAAGGTGCGCACATTGCAAGATTATCCTGTGCAAAGCAGTTTTCTTGTCTTTAAAAAAATAACTTTGTTGGCAAATCATCTTTTATAGCGACTGCATTCACACACACACACACACACACACACACACACACACACACACACACACACACACACACACACACACACACACACACACACACACACACACACACAGGGAGAGAGAGGCAGTGAAGGAAATAATTTTATCATGTATATGTTCGATCCACGAATCTTCCAATCACAAAACTTCTAATTCCAAAATACCCCCCCCCCCCCTTTCAACCTACAAGGAAGATTTCAAGGACATTTTGAAACACGTTATAATTCCTACAGACAGTAAAATCCCTTAACATAAACTCTGTGGTGGGCTTGCATTTGGTAAAAGGGCCAATGACAAGCAACATCTGCGCTTCAAGGATGCTGACAGATGTAGCTTGAGGGAATTGTTCATAAACAAATGGGAAGAGTTCTCTTCTAACAGGGATTCAACACAATCGACAGAATAAACATGAATACCCGCGCGCGCGCACACACACACACACACAAACACACACACACACACACACACACAAACACACACACACACAAACATATACGCACATACGCATACGCACACGCACGCACACACACACACACACACACACACACACACACACGAATCAGATCAGGGCCACATACCCAATCTTCTCTCAGTGTGCAACGCCCTCTTTGATTGATCGTTTCTTCGTTTTCTCTTTTTCTGTCTTTCTTTCTTTCTTTTCCAAATTGATATTTTGCTGTGCCTAATTTTTCAATCGTATGCATCCAGACATCTCAGTTTCTCCCTGAGCTGACCGCTTCAAATCAGTTCTGGCATTGTGCATCTCTCTCTCTCTCTCTCGGTGCCCCCTCTCTGACTCTTCCAGCTGCTTTAGTAAATGTGTATTTGTGTGCATGTGTGTACGTGCGTGTGTGTGTTTGTCTTCACAATTCACAGCCACAATCCACCATGATCCAGATTTAATAACTGCTGTTAAACATTCACCCAGTCCTGGGCCTTTGATCACAGACATAAACAGTATCGAGTTTTGTTTCATACCTTGGCCACTGAGTATGTTTATGAGCGATACATAATGCTAATAATTGTTACCGCAATATTTTTTTGTGAATTATCCCTGATTATGATGCAGGTAGATAATAAGTATAACTGAGCATGCAATGAACAAATATCTAAACTGAGAACTAATATGCTATGATGGATTAAGGGAGGTACAGCTAATTAGGAAACTGAATGAACAGATGAATTTATGAGTATGCGAGTAAATGGTTCATAATCATGGACGTTCTTCATGGGGATAAACTAACATTTGAAAATATCTAGAATAAAAAGCTTATTTCATATGTCTATTAGATGCACATTTTCTCCTGTATACAGTTGCTAAAATGATTGTACACTGCCCTGCCTTCTGAGTAAAGCAGTCGGTAAAAAGCTTACAAAATGAATGATTACATCTCTCTTTCTCTGTCTGTGTCTCTGTCTGTCTCTCTGTCTGTCTGCCTGACTAACTCTTTCTCTCTGTCTCTCTCTCGTCACTCTCGGTCGGTCTGTCTGTCTGTTTGTCTCTTTCTCCATCTGAAATAGCAAAGCTGTGTATGTATCTTCAACAAGCCCTCAAACACAATCAGAACAACTTCCGCACGGCACTCAACAAGCGAAAGCCTCATCATTCTGTCCATTGTAGTGGCAAACAATGCCTCATCACCTGCTCCGTCGCTTTACACTGGCATCACCAATAGTGCGCGTGCGACATTTTGAAGCCAAGATATTACATGTTGTTGTGTTTGTCGTGATCTTCTAGCTCTTGCTGTCTGTTCCTCCGTTTGGATCCTGTGCTTTGCGATCGCTTAATTGGGAAGACGGTAATGCTCTCCTATAACACGCATGCCGAAGTAATGAGGACGCAGCTGAGCAGTGAACTTCTGACGCTTGTTGTGTGTGTCCGACTCGTCAGTTTATGAAAACAATCATGGAAACAAGAGGCGGCACACGTCTCCCTGTCGTAATCTGCGAACGTGTGCATGACCTTTCCTGGCCATCAGACGATAACAGCTATAGCTGTGAGTTGTGTTTCTTCGTTTGTCTGTCTGCTTGTTATTCTCGTTCATTGCACAATATCATTGTGACTGATTTTGCTGTTGTTTCTGTTACCATTTCAACTACTACTACTACTACTATTACTAAGACGACGACAACGACGACGATATCGACGATTACAACGACTCTGTGTGTGTGTGTGTGTGTGTGTGTGAGTACACCCGTGTGCACATGTTTGCATGTGTACGCGCATGTGCGTGGAACTGTGTGTGAACACAGTGCGCATGTGCGCCATTCGCGTGACCGGCAATGGTACATTAAGGTCCTTGTAAATAAAACAACAACAGAACACTGAGATGTTCCAGATATGGGCACTAAAGCCTAGTAACTCAACACACAGTTTCGTCAGACTCTACAAGTAAAACCCCTAGAGTGGAACGTAGTGTACGTGGGACATGCAACCAGCAAATCCAAAGTAGGAGGAGGAGCAACAGCAGAAGGAGGAGGAGGAGGAGGAGGAGGAGGAGGAGGAGGAAAATGTAGAGAAAGAAACATGAAAAGTATATAGCAAATGAATAAGGTGAAAAAAGACGTTAAAAGTAGCAAGAACAACAAAATGATAAAAGCAATAAGAACAACAACAAAGGTTAGGGTCTCAAAAGGAAATCTACAGCACTGCACAGACTAAATTTCCGACATTATTTGTTTTCTGATAGGACATCAAATGTTCACATAAAAGCGTCTATAACACAGTATTCTATGATCATCCTCCAGCCAACAAACCCACTTCATCAGACGACGTACACAGAGTGGAAAATTGCGAGTTAGAGGGATTGGTGAAATGAGTCATCCTATCCCGCACAACCCTTCCCTCCTTATTCCTTGCCCCTCCCTCTAACACTGGGATCAGCCCTTCAATCTCAACGAAACGTCGCCACAAGCTGATCGATGTGGGGCAGTTTTTTTTGTTTTTTTCCAAGATTTTCAACTCCACTTTCTTTCCCCTCCTGTAAATAAGCAGTTCACTGAATCAGACTTAATTCCCCCCCCCCCCCCCCGTTTCCCCTCCCCATCCTCAACTCAGTTTCTCATACAAACCACTTTCACTCCTGCCACTCTCCCTTACTCTGATCCCTCCTCCGTTCGACCCCCCCACTATCCTCCCTTCTCTGGAACCCCACCCCCACCCCACCTCTCCTCCCTGCCTTCCCCATCCCATCTTCACTTGCCGCAACAAACTAGACGGAGCTGAGTCAATTCCCTGGGTCTCTCAAGCAGCGGCTCCATATTTCTTACCCCAATCAGAAAATCGATTCCCATCTGTACGTTATCAGTTGGTGAACGATCATTACCATCGCAGAATGCATGCGCTGCCAGAATGAACAAATAAAGGAGACTTGCGAGAACGTAACAAAGATAATTGTGTTTCTCAGCCACAGAGAAAACAAAACCTACAACGCTAACGCTAAAAAAAGAAAAAAAGAAAAAAAAGAAAAACCGCTTCGAAAAAAACCACCACTAACAAAACGATCAGGCAGCAAAAGTTACTGAAATAAGGTCAGTGTTCGACTGAAAAGTTGGATGGGATACAAAATCTCTCTGTCTCCCTCTTCTCACTTTCTCTTTCTCCATTACTGCATGCCTCTGCGTGTGTGCGTAAGTTTGTGTTTGTATGACTGAGTCAGACAGGACACACACACACAGACACACACACACACACACACACACACACACACACACACACACACACACACACACACACACACACACACACACACACACACACACACACACACACACACACACACACACACACACACACACAGAGTCAGAGAGACAGGACAGAGAGACAGAGAAACAGATAGCCAGACAGACAAAACACTCTGTTATTCCTTAATGCTAACTCACAGGTCGCACACAACTTAACACGAATGACACGTAATTCTAAGTACGTTACCAGCAGGCTTTAGTGTTTCTTTCTTCGTTCATCGTCAGTTTATTCGGTTATTTCTCCTTCATACCGCCCTCTCTTTCGTTCTTTTTTCCTTTTTTCTTGTTTTACTTTCTTTTTGGCTTTATTTCGTTTTTCTTTTCTTCTATATGTCCGTTTCAAAATCCGGACAACTAACTTGTAGAAGAAAACGGAAGAAGGAAATGATTCTTCAGTTTTAAAGTCTTGGTAAACATTGGAAAAACAACAACAACAACAACAACAAACCCAAAAAACAAAACCAACTAACACAGAAATTCCCTTGCACAATGTTATTGTATTTTAGAGCAGTTGCCAAATGTGGCTGGCATACGTCATGCTATAATAACGATGTTGTGTGAAATGTGTAGAATGGAACTGTAATGGTACTCACGGTGTTAAAGATAAAATTATGACACTCGATGCAAGGGGAAAAAAAGGAAACCTGCAGATATACCAACTTAATGAACAATCTGCAGGCACGTAATTGTTTCTGCCAGTTTGCCTGTATTATTTGGGTGTTTTTTTGTGTGTTTTTTTGTTTTTGTTTTGTTTTTTATTTGTCTTTTTTGTGTTTTTTTGTTTTGTTTTTTGCTTCCTTGCAAATTTACAATTCTCAACATGGTATATTTCTTCCTCGAATATTTTTTGTTCTGTCCTCCCACCCCCTCCCCTCTTCACACAAAATGTACATAGACCAGATTAAAAATGAGAAAGCAACAATAGCAAAAAATCTTTGGGTGGCAAACGGTGATTCCAAACGAGAGTGAAAAGGATAGTACTCTCAACTAATGGACTGAGAAGGAACATGGGTTACAAAAAAAGGGCGGGGTGGGGGGAGGGGTGGGGGAGAAGAAAGAAAAACAAGAAAGAAAAGAAAAAGTAATATGTTTCGATCGTCGAGTCTTTCACAGGCAAAATAAATAAATAAATAAATAAATAAATAACTAACTAAATACATAAATAAATAAATAAATAGATAAATAAATGAATAAATAAAACAAAGGCTCAGCTGAACTTGTGTTGAATAGCGTCTTTCTTCTTTTATCGTTTCCCTCCTTCTCAATTTCATTTTTTCCCCTTTCATTTCCTGTCTGCTTGCTTTTCTTTGTCTTATCTGGTTGTCTGTTTCTTTCATGTTTATTTTTTTCCGTCTTTCTTCCTTTCTGTTTGCTTCTGTTTTTGTTGTACATTTTCTTCTTTCTACAGCAAGAGATTAAGCCATTAAAGGAAAGGAGGACAAATCAGTAGCGCTTGGTGCACTAGACTCTTCCGTGGAATAATCGTTTTGTTTTTCGTACAGCGCATATGTATAGGAGACGTTACTTTTCACCAAAACAATTAATAGATTATAAGCAGTCTTTTTTTTTAAACACAGAAAGCAAAGATAAACAGAAACAAAGCGTGTTTCGGGTAATTTCGAAATCATCCCTAAAAATAGAATGAAATAAAACGGAGTGGAATAAAATGATCCATAAATGTGTAGATGGCACATATCCTTGGTATCAAAACAAATGGAAAACATTTGGATAAACAAAAAGACAAAAAGAAAGCTATTATCCCAACATCATCAGAGGTTTCATGTGTAGGCTCTGATGTGCATTTCATCCAATACGAAGACGCCAGGGGCGCAGTTTAATGAACTGCTCTTCGAAACCTGAGACTAGCATAAGCAATAGAACGCCTTCAGATACAATTGGATTCTCTGCCCTGGACTCGCTGACGCCAAAGGATATGCAGGCGCAGATAGATGAGGAGAAAGAGCAAACCGTAACAATTGGATCAAGCGTTGGAGCATGCAGGTCATGAGGGAGCTGGAAACGCTACTTTGCTGAAGGAGTGCCTGGCCATCAGAGCACAGGTTAACTTGGGGAACGAGGCGCAGACGGGCTGATACTGTAACAATCTGTTTAAAAGGTGGGAACAGGGCTCTGCTGATCTAGTTAGAAAAGAAAAGATACATCCACCTTGTCCTCACAGCTGATTGATTGGGGGACGGGAGAGAGAGAGAGAGAGAGAGAGAGAGAGAGAGAGAGACAGACAGACAGACAGACAGACAGACAGACAGAGATGTGAGACATGACAGAGACGGGGTGGGGGGAGAAAGGGAAGGAGGCAGAGATGGATGTGGCCATAACTCAATCAGGTGGCCAACAAGAACAATACAATTAGGTCCACAGAAGTCTCCCAGCTGGAGTTAGACGCGCACGGTTGACCTTCTACCAGACTGGACTGAAGAATAGCAAGATATCAATGACACCGGTGAAGCCATCCAATAACGGTTACGTCTTCCAAAATATCTTGTGCATGGGCATTAGCTATTACTACCCCCCCAAAAAAAAACAAACAAAAAAAAAACAAAAACAAAAAAAAAACAAAACAAAAAAACCCAAAACACAAAAAAACAAAAACAAAAACAAAGAACAACAAACAAACAAACAACAACAACAACAACAAAAAACACAACAACAACAAACAAATAAACAAACAAAAACACACACCAAACAACAACAACAACAAAAAAACAAACAAAAAACAACAACAATAAACAAACAAAACAGTAACAACAACAACCAACTGTCACTTTTTTCATCTCTGCGTAGGGCTTTTCGCACTGACAACTGTACAGTGATATTTACGATGAAAGCCTGACATGACAATATTGCATTACATGATGGAAAACACTAAAGTGTTTGGCAGCTTGTCTTTGCAATGACAAAACCCTCCCAACAAAAACAATAACAAAAAAAGCACCACCACCAGGAGCAAAACAGAGAGACAGAGAGAGACAGAGACAGACACAGAGAGACAGACACACACACACACACAC
>NC_134897.1:24929674-24934674 GCF_041734735.1 Babylonia areolata | reverse complement strand
GTGTTCGTCCTTTAGTTTAACGTCTTTTCACTATCAGTGATATTAGACGTTTGAAAAAAAAAATGGAGGGTTGAGAGAGGTAGTGGGGGGAGAGGGAAGCGGAAAACAGAAAATGTAGAACACTACCAAAAATGCATAACTAACATGCAATTACATTTAACAGTAACGATTCAATAATGATAATAATAATAATAATAATCAGAAACCATTAACACAATTCTGATTACATTAAAGGAATGTAGAAATAGGGCTATGAACTAATGCCTGTGAAAATTCGACCATAACAACCTCATCAGAAATAACTTTCCAAAAATCATCTGCAGAACAGTTATTCTCTTTGAAATACTTGGGCAAGAAGGTACGTAACTGCTGACAGTGAAGCAAACAATGATGCAAGCTGCTTACCACAGATGCATACAACATTTTTACTATACTTTGTCTTCAGCGCATCAAGTTTCATACGGAAGAAAGTAGAGGTTATTAATTTTGTATAGCAAGGTGATGGATTCGGTATCTTTTCTTTAATAATATTCTTGGGGAATAGTGTCCCTTTATGTTTTAAAAACCTTTCCTTCCATCGGTTATGAAATCGACCCCATGCTGATTTTTCTAACAAAGTGTATGCCTCTTTTACGGAAAGACGGACAATTATTTTTGCCGATTTTTCTGAATCTTGTGCTCCTCTTTTAGCTGCTTTATCAGCAGTTTCATTGCCATGAATGCCCACATGAGAAGGCACCCAACAAAAACTTACCTCAGTCCCTTTAATCCTCAAAAAATGTACCAAATGATTTGCCTCAATAACTAAGTCAGCTCTTGTTTCAAGGCTAAATATTTCTAGAGCATAAAGTACTAATCTGGAATCAACAAAGAATGCTATTTTCGAGAAAATTATTTGATGGCTCACTAAGCAGATCAAACCTTGTATAATAGCAATTAGCTCAGCCGTGAATATGACAAGATGTTTTCCAATAAAGTAAGATTCTTCAACTTTAAAGGCAGGAATATAGAAAGCCGCACCAGCATTTTTGTCATCAAGAACAGATCCATCTGTAAATATATGGAGAAAATTCTGATATTTTTCTGCTATATGAATTCTGGCAGTGAGTGTGTGCGTTCGTGCGTGCGTGCGTGCGTGCGTGCGTGTGTGTGTGTGTGTGTGTGTGTGTGTGTGTGTGTGTGTGTGAGAGAGAGAGAGAGAGAGAGAGAGTGTGTGTGTGTGTGTGTGATGTATATCCCACTTCAAAGGGGCTGAGGCCTATATAAATGAACCATATGAATCTCAATCTCTTTCTCTCTCATATGCACATACACAGACATACTCACACACACACACACACACACACACACACACACACACACACACACACACACACACACACACACACACACACACACACTGCGTGCGAGAAAAGCAAACAAACCCCCCCACCCCCGCCCAAAGAAAACAAACAAACCAAAAAAACACAACCGACCACCACACCCCCCCCCCAAAAAAAAAGAAGAAAAATAAGAAGAAAGAAAAACCAAACCAAACAAACAACAAACAAAAAACCAAACCAAACAAACAAACAAAAATAAACAAACAAACAAAAACCACCACCATTTCAACACCAACATCCCAATCTTACCAAATATTAACCCATATCATGTATTGGAAGTCTGTATGCTGTGAGGACAAACAGTCAGTATTGCCTTAGCTATTCCATCCTTGTGTCAGATCGTCAGGTACCTACTGTCTATTTTTTTTAATGCTAGACCGCAACATGTCTTCACTGTTGACAGTGGCCTGCCGAGATACACCGTCCTCCTATCTCCAGCAGACAGTTACGAACTTTCGTGGACTGCATATTTTTCAGGTTATCTTTCTCAAACCGCTAAACTAAAAGACATAAATGGGCGGATAGAAAAGAAATACAGTGGTAGAAAGACGCATAAACACACAGACAGACGTCAGACGACAGACGCGTAGCCTAATGAACAGCATAAAGTCGACTGATACATTTGTGTGGTGGTGGCGACAAACAGCTTACAAACAACGTGGAAGTTAAGAGTTGTATACCGTGGCCGTGGGCAGGAGACGAAGCGAGATACGTCAACAGTATTTCAAGCAGAGAAACTAACTGACGACCTCATTGAGGGTCTGGGTCCCTGGAGGTATGCAGCGTTAGACTCCGACCTGTACGCCTCCATTACCATTTGGTATCCACCTCTCTCTCTCTCTCTCACACATACACACACACACACACACACACACACACACACACACACACGTACAAAACACACACGTACAAAACACACACACACACACACATGTAAACACACACACACACACACACACACACACACACACACACACACACACACACACACGTACAAAACACACACACACACACACACAATAACATGTACAGCACACACACACACACACACACACACACACACACACACACACACACACACACACACACACACACAGAGTTTCGATCGTGACAGAATTTACAGGCACTTTCTTCGGCTACATCTCTTGGGAGACACTGCTGTCTTTAACAAAGCGCCTCTTCTTTTGTTGGTGTTTGTTTCACACCCACTCACACCCCTCCCTCTCTCTCCCCCCACACACGCACACACACACACACACACACACGCACACACACACACACACACACACACACACATACACACACACACACACACACACACACACATATATATATATATATATATATATATATATATATATATAGATATATTGAGAGAGAGTGGGCAGTGACGGAGAGAATATAGAAGGTCATCGACCTTGATACATTTGGACTGCACAAATTGCAGTCGCAGTCAGAAAGAACACACACACACACACACACACACACACACACACACACACACACACACACACACACACACACACAGACACACACACACACACACAGAGGGAGAGAGAGAGAGAGAGTGCACTGAGACACAGAACAAGGTGAATGATTTATTACAAAGCGGTGTAACAGGGTGCATTCGCCATAAAGTCATCAGCATGTTTCGTGAAGCTGTGCACAGAATCACCGACTTTTTTTGTTTTGTTTTGTTTTGTTTTGTTTTGAAAATGTTGAATTTTATTGTATACAATAATTGATTTGTATGTGTGTGCAGCAAGGTACGTTTTGCATGATGCCAAGATGGACTGTGATGAACGGCATGGGGTAACGCTGTAACAACCTTTGCTGGAGGGATCAGGCACACTGGCCTTTCAGGGCTTGGGAAAAGTGATTAGCGAGGACAAGGGAAAGGTATCCCAGTTACTTTCCATACACAAATTTTCTTCTTCTTTAATTCTGCACAGAAACTTGGGAGCGATGCACAAAAAACAAACAAACCCAGCAATTAACTTTTACACACCCATCTTCTGGCTAGAGATTTTATAAACGTATTCTTTCTGAAGCAACACAGAACAAAAACACAGTATATATTCGCTAACATTCCAGCATTGTTTGCTTAAAGAAAATAAAATTGCAACATTTCAATAAACCACATTATAAATGTCCACTCTGTTAAACTCAGTGATAAAATATAATGATACAATCATTCACTGTCACCTTTTAGGAGGAAGTTTGGAATTTAAATACAAATTCATCAACTAATATTGCAACATTTCGATAAACCACATTATAAAGGTCCAGCCTGCTAGACTCAAGAATAAAGTATAATAATATAATTATTCTAATAGTCATTGTTAGGAGGAAATTTGGAACATAAATACAAAATCAGACAAAAAAAATTCGGAGATAATTTTGATTCTGCTATTTGCTTAGAACGCAATTTACAACAGCATCGAAGTCGGATCTCACATGCACAGGAAAGGAAGAGGAGACAAGTCAGAAGTCCAACAAGAGCCAAGTGACGACCTCGGTAAAGGGTCTTAGTCCCTGGTGGTATGCAGCGTTATACCCCGATCTGCACACCTCCATTAACTCGCCCCCCCTCCACTCCCCGTCCCTTGACCCCACCCCGCACCCCTCCTCCGCTCCTTCCCATCCCCACAGCCACCCCTTCCACCGCAGAGCTCCGATCGTGACAATATCCACAGGCACTTTGTTCTGCACGCCTCATGGGAGGCTGCCTTCTTTAACACAGCACACCCTATTCTTTTGGTTCACGTTTCAGAGGAAGAAAAACAAAGAAAGAAATGGGAGAACGGAGGGAAGGAGAGAAGGAAGGAAGGAAGGAAGTCAAAAGAAAGAAACAAGGCTGGTGAAAAACGAGCTAGGGAAATACACAGTAAGACAGACAGAATGAAAAAAAAAAGAATGGACAGGGACACATACAGAACAGAGAGAGGCAGAGAGAAATAGAGAGAGAGAGAGAGAGAGAGAGAGAGAGAGATAGAGTCAGACAGACACAGACAGACAGACAGACACAGACAGACAGACAGGACTGGTAACAGATAGAACTAAAGAAGAACAAACAAGAAATTGGAAAAGACAGAGGCAGAAGCAGCGAAACCACAAACGAAAAAAAAACCCCAAAAAACGCCCGATGAGAAAAGTTACTGCCAGACTGTCAGCCAGGCATCAGACGTCTGGTTACACAATGTACTTTGTCAGCACGTGCGGTCTGTCGGATGGCCGTCAGTCTGGTCACGGAAATGGAGTGGCCAATCCCTAGCTGTTTGGCCCCATGTTGGCAAGGTTGGGGCTGGAGGGGAGAGGAGTGGGGTGGGGTGGGGTATGGGGGAGCTGGGGAAATGAAGAGAGGGAGGGTAGGCTTCTCTTGGATTCTATTCCGTCCAGTCAGTTATGACTCATTGCGGGGTTGTTGATTCTTTGCTTTTTTCAACTACTGTAACCAGTTTCTGTGTTTGCATCATTTTCCTAACATTTATTTGTTGCGCATGAAAACATGAATTTTCTTCCACTGACTTTATGGTTTTCGTTTTTTGCATGCTGTATGGCATTTTGGTGTCGTTGTTCATTGTTGTTTTATTGTTGAAGGAGTGGTGGTGGCAATGG
>NC_134897.1:24899674-24922174 GCF_041734735.1 Babylonia areolata | reverse complement strand
AGCACTAAAACACGTGTCTGACGTGGCAGTCAGTGGCAGACAGCTGGTCTGATGAGAGACCCACAGTCTCACAGGCTGAAGGGGAAAATAGATTGAGCAGTCACCCTGCAATCCGCTTTCTCATCTTAGACAAGGACTGCCCGCTTCAACCGAAGGCCTTAAAGTACTGCGTTCAAAGGCACAGCGTGATCACTACATTATACATCTGTATTTCTCTGATCAGCGGGTATTTACTCCGAAACGCAAGCTTTAACGGAGAAGTTTTCTGTGTATTTTATATTCATCTTTGAATTAACTTGGGTGCGATGAAAGCTTCTCTAAATCCATTCCAGCTAAGATGAATTGAAACATTCTTAAGACTGAAGAGCAAGCCGAGTTTTACGAAACAGAATGCAGCGGTGATATACCAGAGTATACTTGGTTTGATTCTCAACTTTGAGTTGAGCTTGAAAAATCACACACTTATCTTAGATGTGTTCGAGCTAAGATCGGCTCTTTCGGACTGGAGAATTACATGGGTGAATGTAACAACACACCTGTCGGTTCTCTCTCCCCCCCCCCCACACGTACACACACACACACACACACACACATACACACACACACACCACACCACACACACACACACACACGCAAACACACAGAGCAAAAGCGATGCTATTACCAAGTATGTTTACAATCCCTAAAAGAGAAGGCATCGTGTCCCTTCCTGATGACAGTTCAAACATCATCCAACACGAGAGAAACGGACAGGAAACTGGTCAAATACGGAACCACGACCCCCCCCCCCCCCCCCCCCACACACAGATAATCAAATAGATTGGATTTCTTTTCCATGATTGTGCACTTTCCCCATCTGTCATGACTTTGGCTACCATTTCGCGCGGGTCTTGTAAGCTGTAAGCTTGGATAAATCTCTTGCTCCTTCAAAATAGCCTACAAAATAACGGCAACAGTTGTACACACGTGCATTTCTACTGTGGTTGAGCGTACTCACAAAAACAACTAAAACACTGATGAAATCATTATCCACTTTGCAAGATCTGAGATTTGCGTTGGGTTGAGTGAAAAAAAATCTCTGATTTACCTTCGAGTTAAACGTAGTTAAAAAAACAAAACAAAACAACAAAAACAACAACAACAACAACAACAAAAACAAACAAAAAAAACAAAAAAACAAAAAACAACAACAAAATAACAAAAAAACCACAACAAAAACACACACGCAAAAAAACAACAAAAAAACAACACACACAACAAAAACCGACGAAATATGGACCTGATATTCTCACTAATTCCCCATTTTCTCGCTTTTTCCCCCAAGTTGGATCTGTCCGGTGGAATACATATTGGAATAAACACGTAGAAATTAAAAAAAAAAAGTTAGCCACACATTTAGATAGCCTGCAGTGATAATTTTTATTTATTCATTTATATATCTATTTATTCATCTATCTATCTATCTATCTATCTATTTGTTTGTTATCATTTATCCATTCATCATTTTTATTTATTTCTAGATAGGACCCTCTACCGATTTCTGAAAGATATGCATATAATCTTGTTAGATATTGCTGCAGACACTTTACATGGGAAGAAAAAAAAATCAGATCTGTGACGTCTTGCCAAGGAAAGACCTGTAGTGCACAGAGGCAGGTGGGAAAGAACAACCGAAATACCAAGTGAGACACCGCTTGTTGATTGTATTGAATAACTCTCTCGATATTTGTACCCAATAATAATAATAAACAAGAGAGGCAAGGCCTTCAAGACTCACTTGTGATAAATTAAGTCCCCTAGCATTAATTACAGAGTAATTTCCCCTTTTTTACTATCTGCACCAAAACGTTTGCAAAATAAATAAAAATTCCATGCTTAGCCAAAAGAAGTTCCTGTTTGAACAAAAAAATGATAATAATGACTCCTCTTGTTGTTGTGTCAGAATAAGAGGTCAAAGTGCCAAGTCTAGAGAATACAAAAAATATAGATATAACAGTAAATGCAGTTTGCATATAATTAGGCTTCTTTTTTATTTTTTTGTGCCCATCCCAGAGGTGCAATATTGTTCTAAACAAGATGACTGGAAAGAACTGAATTTTTCCTATTTTTATGCCAAATTTGGTGTCAACTGACAAAGTATTTGCAGAGAAAATGTCAATGTTCAAGTTTACCACGGACACACAGACACACACACACACACACACACACACACACACACACACACACACAGAGACAACCGAGCACCGGGTTAAAACATAGACTCACTTTGTTTACACAAGTGAGTCAATAAAACGACTAATAGTATACTACCAATAATGATGTATATAGCGCCTTCCAATGTTCGTGCCGCTTTATAATAACTTTTCAAACGGTCTCGCTTGCCATGCTGCATTTCTCGATGTGCAAATGTTCTCCGAAAATGTAGTCTTAAACAGGCATTCCTTGTGATTTTGACATGTAGTTTGAAATGGTTTGGGTTCTGACAAAAATCGTTGATCTACAGTTTAGCACACATCTTTTTTGGTGGAAAACCCAAATACATTCCCTGCCCATCTCCATATCAAATGGGTTACTCGAAACATGTCTTTGAACGAAGGTGAAGCAACTTAAAATGAAAGGGAATCTATATAATGATTATGTCCAGCATACCTCATAATGAAATGGACAACAAACAACTCAAAAGGTGCACGATTTGTGCCTTTAAACTGTTGTGTGTTTGTGTGTGTGAAATGGAGTTGAAGAGTGAGTGGAGGGAAGGTTAAGATGCAAAATAGAAAGGAAAAAAAAAGATGCTGACAACTGGGAAGACAAAAACAGAACGGGAACAGAATATGCGGGATGATTATTTGTCTCAGTTTACTGCACATGACATCTAACGCGTGTCCTCCTACTGTCTGGGTCAGCTTTAAGAATTAAGGAAAACTTATCCCATTCAAAAGAAACAGTTGAAAAACAAAAACAAAAAGATGAGGCAAATACACACGTACATAAAAAAAAACATGTTCAAATAAAACGTGCACCAAAGCACACACACACACACACACACACACGCGCGCGAACACACACACACACACACACACACACACACACACACACACACACAAACACACACTTGCACACAGACACAGACACAGACACACACACACACACACACACACACACACACACACACACACACATTCTGTGAGCAAGACATCTTTATCAAGTCCACACAGAACAATGTCAGGTAGTGTGTCTGCCCTATGACAGCCCAACCAAACACCACAAAATAGGTCCGACGCGATTGCTACCAGGCAGAAAGCCGGTCTGACGGGAGACTCACGGTCATTCACACTGACACGCACAGAAGCAAACAGATTGAATTTCTTCACACCACGCGATCCACTTTCCCGTTCCATAATGACTGTACGTAGGCCACACTTTGCCTCTGGTGTAACTGGAAGCCTTGTTTAAGCCTTTTTTGTCAATAGCGTCAAATAATGGTCAGTTACGCAATTGACAAACACTCGGAGTTGATTTCACTCAAATGGCAACCTTAAGCGCAGCAAAGTGCTTTGTTTACAACATCAAATCTGTTCGTGTCATGTGCAGAAAAAAAGCTTATCCCAGCCAATGATGTATCAATCAAGCACACACACACACACACACACACACACACACACACACACACACATGTACACACACACACACACACACACACACACACACACGCGCGCGCGCGCGCGTGTGTGTGTGCGCGCGCACACACACACACACACAGTCACACAAGTACTTTTTAAATCGATCGTTTCAGCTAGTCTTAAACACGTACATTCATCAAGTATGAGGAATCCTTCAGATATCTCCCAGCTGTCTGGGTCAGACATGACCACTGGACAGAAACGTGTTTCCAACAGAGCAGCAAAGTCCAAGCAATATGTCGGCTTCGTCATGATCCAATCTGACGCTGCAAAACGTATCTGACACCATAGCTACCGGGCAGCACAGTCACCCAGACTGATAGTTATATTCTGATAGGAGCAAACAGATTGAATTTCTTCCACCTCGAGCTATGACTGTTCTCTCTCGTATCGACCATGATAGCCATAATTATTTTGCCGGCAACTTTAAGGAGGCAAGTTAGTTGTTTACTTCGATCAGCCCGTCTTTGATTGGGATATGAGCAGAAAAACTCCTTTGATGCATCCTTTATCTGATAATACGTGTACAATCTTTAAGATATGATATACCTCAGCCCAAGTTGTATCAGGCACACACACACACACACACACACACACACACACACACACACACACACGCACGCACGCACGCACGCACACACACACATACACACACACACACACACACACACACACACACACACGTACACATTTTTGTCCAAGTCCAAGTGAAGCAGTAGTTTAGTAGGGAAAAAAACCCACACAGATCGAACATGTGCAGTGCATATTTGTTTCAGTCTTTCTGCTGTGCTTATTCAAAACCTTAAAGCCAATATCGGTGAGGGTTCCTGCATATAAGCCACCTGCACAACCTGTAAATATAGAAACGAACAGTTGAATGCTGATGGGCGGTGGGTGGGTGGGTGGGTGAGCGGGGGTAGGAGGGTGGGGTCGGGGAGGGGGGCTAGGAGGTCTGAGTGCCGGGTGGTGGGGAGGGAGAAAGAGTTTAGGACAGAAACAGACTGAATCACTCCATGACTCCATGCACAGTAGTGTTTTACAGACAACCGTCGGCAGTCTGGGTCAGACAGCTGTACAGAAGCGTCCTTCCCACAGAACAGTCAAGTCCCAGCAATGTGTCTACCTGACCACGATCCAATCAAACGATGCAACATTGGGGTCTGACTCGACAGCCACCGGGCACAAAGTTGGTCTCACAGGAGACCCACAGTCACTCAGACCGACAGGCAGAGGAGCAGATAGATTGAATTCCTTCCCACCTCGCAACCAGCTTGACTCTCTCGTGACCTCTTTGGCTACCTGTTTTGCCTCCGGTTCAGCTGCAGGTCTGTTTAGTAGGCTGTGTTCAATGGCATGAAATGACCCGCCACAACTGTGGGGACTGAGATGTCTTTGCTCGGAAATGCACTGTCACTGTGTAATCCAATGGGCGATTTCTTTCTTTCCCCCTTTTTTTTTTTTTCACAATATGTCTTCTTGAAGTGAACTGGGTCAGACGATCACAAAAACAACAAAACAACAACGACAACCCCCCACCCACAAAAAAACAACAACAAACAAACAAAACAAACAAACAATAAAACAAGCAAAAAACAATGAAAACAAAACAACAACTACAACAACAACTTCACCAACAACAACAGCGAAACAACTAATCAAAATCAACAACAGCTTTGTTGATATGAGAGGTCATCACTGACACCACAGGTTTTATTTTTGTAATCAAACTTTTGTCTTTTATTGCAAAACCGATTGTCATGTGAACGTTTCTTAATCAAAAATTCAACACGATCTCATCGCGTAAAATAACGGGGAGTAGAAAAACAATCAAAGCGATGTGAGTGCGTGGACAGACAGGTAAATATACGGACATAAGGATATATCATATAGCTATATCAGGTAGACAGGCTGACAGGTTAATAGAATGTATACATATATAAACAAGGATTAAGTGTAAGTGTTAGAAGTTTGGCATGGGCAAAAAGGCGTGTAAAAATCAAATAGTACAAGAAGATGAAGGTGTACAAGAAGACAGACAGACAGGTAGCTGGACATACAGATATGGACAGGGAAGTAGCTATGTTGTTAGGAGTGTACATAGACAGGTAGGTGGGTAGCCAGGTAAACAGACAGAAAGAGAGGTTGACATACATTCATATATATATATATATATATGTGTGTGTGTGTGTGTGTGTGTGTGTGTGTGTGTGTGTGTGTGTGTGTGTGTGTGTGTGTGTGTGTGTGTGTTTAAAAAAAATCTATTAAAAAACGCAAGGAGAAGAAAGAAGAAACGGTTCTTGGTGCAGAGATGATGAAATGAGGAAAACAAATAACAAAGTTTCATGTGTGTGTGCGTGCGTGCGTGCGTGCGTGCTTGCGTGCGTGCGTGTGTGTGTGTGTGTGTGTGTGTGTGTGTGTGTGTGTGTGTTTACTTGCTTGTGTGTGTGTGTGTGTGTGTGTGTGTGTGTGTTTACTTGTGTGTGTGTGTGTGTGTGTGTGTGTGTGTTTACTTGCATGTGTGTGTGTGTGTGTGTGTGCGTGTGTGTGTGTGTGTGTGTGTGTGTGTGTGTTTACTAGCTTGTGTGTGTGTGTGTGTGTGTGTGTGTGTGTGTGTGTGTGTGTGTATTTGTATTTCTTTTTATCACTACAGACTTCTCTGTGTGAAATTCGGGCTGCTCAACCCAGGAAGAGCGCGTCGCTACAATACAGCGCCACCTATTTTTTTGTATTTTTTCCTTGGTGCAGTTTGATTTGTTTTTCCTATCGATGTGGATTTTTCTACAAAATTTTGCCAGGAACAACCATTTTGTTGCCGTGGGTTCTTTTACGTGCGCTAAGTGCATGCTGGACACGGGACATCGATTTATCGTCTCATCCGAATGACTAGCGTCCAGACCACCATTCAAGGTCTAGTAGAGGGGGAGAAAATATCGGCGGCCGAGCCGAGATTCGAACCAGCGCGCTCAGATTCTCTCGCTTCCTAGGCGGACGCGTTACCTCTAGGCCATCACTCCAATTGCGCGCGTGCGTGTGTGTGTGTGTGTGTGTGTGTGTGTGTGTGTGTGTGTGTGTGTGTGTGTGTGCGCGCGCGCATGTGTGTATGTGTGCGTGTGTGTGTGTGTGTGTGTGTGTGTGTGTGTGTGTGCGTGCGTGTGTACGTGCGTGTTAGAGTGTGCGAATGAGCGCGTGTGCGAGTATGTGTTTGTGAATGAGTGAGCTCCTGCGTATTAAGGTATCATAAACAAATTAAAAGCTATGAAGTTACCGCACCGTAAGTACACCATCACTGCCACCATATCACCGTTGTCATCGTCATCATCTTGATCATGATCATCATGATCATCATCACCATCATCATCATCATCGCCATTCTCCCCATTATCACAATCATCAACACCACCATCACAATCATGATAATCATTACAGTAGGATGGACAACAGTTTCCTTACCTTGTAGTGAGCACCTACGCATTTAGGTGTCATATACAAATTAATGCTAGGAAGTTAGCATAACCACCAGTACACCATCACTGCCACTATAACACCGTTATTATCATCATCATTATCATCGTTATCATCATAATCATCGTCATCATCATTATCATCACCATCGTCATCATCATCATCGTCATCATCATCATCATCATCGTCGTCATCAACGTCATCGTCATCGCTATCATCATCATCGTCGTCGTCGTCGTCGTTGTCGTCATCATCATCATGGTCATAATAATCATCATCATCGTCATAATCATCATCATCATCGTAGTCATCATCATCACTGTCCACATTATTATCACCGTCAACACCACCATCACAGTCACGATAATCAATACAACAGGACTGACGACAGTTGCCTTACCTTGTAGGTACCCAGAAAGTCCACAGAGCAAGGCAGCACGGCAGTCTGACCAGACACTACGGTCACGTTACGTCTCAGCATGGTCATTTTCGGCTTCAGCCCTGAAACTGAAAGCACACACACAACCTCAGTGCACGAGTACCTTTGGAGCAAGTCATAATCAATTATCAACGTCGTCGTTGTCATCGTCACTGTCGTCGTAAATATCGTCCTCACTGTCATTATGAGCATTACGTTATTGCTACCGTGATGTTTTTGTTTTTTGTGCTTTTTTTATCAGTATGACCCCATCGACGAGAAACAGTTACTGTCCCTTCCTACCAACTCCGACCATTGTCATCGTCGTCGCCATCGTGATCCTCTTCATGTCATTACCACTGTCATCATCCTCGTCATCCATTTGCCCCTCACCCTCATCCCTCTCCGCTTAAACAATATCTGAGACAAAAACGACAGCACTAATAACTGGTAATCAGCCAGTAAAACAGCCGTAGCAGAATCGTGCAGATTAACCGTTACATTCTATAAAGTGCTCGTAAACGCTTGGCGCCGTTTGGGGGTGATTTGATTAATTGGTTGTGCTATAAAGGGTGGCTGAGTTAATAGGGTCAAATATTGGATTAGACTGCTGTTGCGGAAGCGTGCAGTCTGTGAAGGTTTTATGGTCATGTCATTGTTCATTCACTCCAACAAATACACGTTTCTAGCAAGTCATATGCAGACATGAACCATTATGTTTGTTATGGATAAGCTTTCATTTCCTCAACAGATACGTACCCACCCACAAACATTGAAACATGATATCCATTTCGTTAGCAGAAGGCATGCTTACAGAACTGCCAAGCTGAAAAGCACGATACAAAAACAGGGCTTTCCAGACTTCTGAAATAAACCGAAATACGCAGAAGATGCAGGGGTAATAACCCTAAAAAATAAACGATGACAAGGGCGAAACGTTGTTGCCCATCAGCAGTTCAACAAAAATAATACGGATTAGTAATCGGCGTCTTAAGGTTACACACACACACACACACACACACACACACACACACACACACACACACGGGGCGGGGGGGATGAGGGAGTTGGGAGTGGGGGGAGGGGGGTGGGGGCAGGGAGAGAAGGAGGGATGAATCAAAACGAGTGGACAGATCAACAGGGCAGCCAATGAAATGGGCCGAGAGAGACGCAGGGGTGACAGTGTGAGCACGTGAGCACTGAAGCAGAGAGACGCAGTGAAGGCTGGCCAAGCCAGTTTGTCTGTGACCAAATTCCCCATTCTGGTCTGCATGCCATCTAACCCAACCCGTCCCCACTCTTCCACGCCCTTCGCTCCAGTCTCCTGTCGAAATAATGCAGCATATTCATTCACAGAAAAAATCGAGCTATGTCTTGCCTACGTACGGTTATTTCAGTGTACCGTTTATTGAAAGCTGAATTCAAGTTGCGAGCGCATTCTTCACAAATACAATATTCATGTATAGTAGTAAAGACAGGGGAAAGCAATCGGGGGTGCAGAATGGAAACCACATTTCACAATTTGTGACGTCTTAATTTTCAAGAAAAACGATCATACCCTTAAACAAAAAGAATATAAAAAGGGAACGTTTCGTTAGAATGGTTTAACATCAAACCAAAACGCACGCGCACACGTGCGTGCATGCGTGTGCGTGTGTGTGTGTGTGTGTGTGTGTGTGTGTGTGTGTGTGCGCGCGTGCGCACGCGCAAAACGTTACGAAAAAAAAGAAGATTTCCTTTAGGATTTCGATGAAGCACGTACATGTTTTGCGTGAACGATTTTGACGAACAAGTATCTTCCGGCCTTTAATAAAATATTAATAAATGGAGATTTGTTCATCATAATTAAAAACAATATAGCTCTTACCAAAACTGTATTTCGTACGAATGAATAGCTTGACACAGTGTTTGCAATACACGTGAAGAAGACAAAGTACAGATGATTGACAAATCAAAATTTCCCACAGTACGCATGACTATTCATTTAAAAATAATACTTCCGTCGACAGCCTCACTTCCCAATTCCACGTCACTCCGTTTCATCAAAAACAGATCGCGTATTTTCCTTTTTCTATTGGTCTCTTTTATTTCGTTACAGCTATTTCCACCCGGTAAACGTAACACGCTTAGATTTCCATTTTTATTTTGTTTCCAGTAGGCGGGGCTGAATAAAAGAAAAAGAAAAAAATAAAGAAAAAAACAAAACAAAATCCTGCTAATCGAACTATGAAACAGATCACAAGTACCAAGCAGCTGTATCAATATATTCAATTTTAATATTTTCTCCTCTTTTAAATTCGTTTTTCTCTTTCTCCAGCTGCTCATTCTCCTTTGTCATCTTTTCCCACAAGATTCCCATTTTCTTTTATTCTTGTTTTCCCCTTCTTCTTTATATTTCTGTTTAATTCTTCGTTCTTTATTTCTGTCTTTTTTCCCTTGCAGATCTTGTTCCTTCTTCTACCTTCCCCCTTTTTATCCATCTACTTCATTTAAAAAAAAAATTCTTTCTGTCGCCCCGTTTTTTCTTTAATTTTTCCCTTCTTATTGTTCGTCATCCTTCTTCTCCTCCTTCTACAACCCTCAGCTTCATTCTTTCTTTCTGTATCTTTATTCCTTTTTACTTTCCTGGTCTTCTTAATTTTCTCTTCTCTTTCTTCATTCTTATACTTCATTCTTCTTTTTTTTTCTTTCTGTTCTTCTGTTTGTATAATCTTTGGTTTTCTTTCTTTTCGTCTTTCTTCTTCTTCCTTTTTGCAACCATCTGTTCCATTTTTTTCCTTTCTCTTCCTGGTGTATCTTGTTTTGTTTGATTTTATGACATTCTTTATTCTCATCCTTCTTCACATTTCCTCTATTCCTTTCTTCTTTATTTCATTGAATCTTTGTATTTTCTTTCCCTTTTCCTGTATTTTTTTCTTCGTTCTTCTCCTCCTCCTGCACCTTCTGTCTGATTCATCTTTCTTTCTTTCTTTCTTTCTGTCTCTCTTTTGCTTTATTTCTTGCTTCCCAAACCATGTGCCGTGTTGTTGACAATGACCACTCTCCAGCAGTTCGGGTGTTGTGTGGCCGAGGCGAGTTATGTGTCCGCTCAGGCTGGCACTGTATGCGCACACGTCCGATGGACAGGCTCTGTTCACACTGTCGTGATTTGTCTGACAGGAAGAAAGGGAGAGGAGGGGGAGAGAGGTGGGGTGGGGTTGAGACTGAGGGGTTTGGCAGGGGGATGTGGGGGTGGGGGTGGGGGTGAGAGAGGGGTGAGGAAAGGAGAATGGGGGAGGTGTGGTGAGAGACACAACGCGAGTGGACAAGAGAGAGAGAGAGAGAGAGAGAGAGAGAGAGAGACAGAGACAGAGAGACAGAGACAGAGACAGAGACAGAGACAGACAGAGACAGAGACAGAGAGAGGGGGGAGGAGGGATGGAGAAAAAGATAGAGGGAGGGGGAGAGGGGAGAGAGAGGCAGGCTGGCAGAAAGAGAGAGGGAGAGGGAGAGACAAAGAGGGATAGAGTGAGAGAGAGAAAGAGGGAGGGAGGAGGAGAGAAAGAGAGAAAGAAAGAGGGAGAGAAACAGAAACAGACAGAGGCAGAGACACAGTGACAGATACATACTCCCCCCCCCCCCCGTCCACCCCCTCCCCCCCCAAAAAAAAAGGACATCATAAGAAACAATATGTTTGATTTCTTTCTTTCTTTTATCCTTTCGTTCTCGCTTTCTTGTTCGTCTTCTCACAATTCTTCTTCTTCGTCTTCTTCTTAGTATCATCATCATCATCATCATCATCATCATGGTCTTCATCGTTATCATTATAATCATTAAAAAAAAATCTTAGCATCCCCCTTCAAAACAAATGTAGTAATGAAAACACATACACACTCACAAACTCACTCTCATGCGTGCAAGCACACACACACACACACACACACACACACACACACACACACACACACACGAATGTGCTTTAGCAGACACAGACAAATGAACAAACAAACAATTTGAGCAGATTGAATAAAAAAGATGGTAGGGAAAAGCAGCGGGTTAAAAAAAAAATCACGAATTTCACATCATCTATCAAGATCGCGGTTGCAGGCAGCTGAACTGAGGCGCAGTTCAGTCTTGTGTTAAACAGATAAAGGTCCCGCTCATTTGGTAACCCCACCCCACCCCCCTCCACTTCTGCCACCCAGTTCACCACCACCCTTGCCTGCCCTTCCATCCCACCCATAATCCTCCCGCTCCTGTCCGCCCGTCCATTTTTCCTCTCCCTTTTTTCCCATCCTCTGCATAACTGATTTGATGGACGAAGCTCGTGGTGATTTGGCCATGAGAGGATGAGGTATATTCATTAAACGTTGGCATATTTCATTGCTTCCCTCAGGAGATGACGGTGTCTGTCTCTCTCCGGGAGTTTTGTGTATGTAGGGACGACTCTCTCTCTCTCTCTGTGCGCGCGCGCGCGCGCGCGCGTGTGTGTGTGTGTGTGTGTGTGTGTGTGTGACAGACATATATATAGAGATAGAGAGGGACACAGAGAGAGAGACATAGAGAGAATACGTGTGCGCACGTATGTATGCATGTAAGTATATATATATATATATATATATATATATATATATATATACATCTGTGTGTGTGTCTGTGTGTGTGTGAAAGTTTAAATTTCAATTCGAAGGAAGTGTCAAAGCGTGCGGAATGACGCATCTACTTTACACCACATCTGCTGTTGAAAAAGACAAGTAAGACGCAAAGTTTATAGCCCAGTCTGACTCAATTCAAGAGGTGCAAGCTCTGAAGCCACTGCTACAGAAGAAGCTCTGGACTGGAGAAACCAGCGCACCCGCTTTCCGGTGTGCTTCCGTCATTTTTTTTTCATCCACTGCCTCTCTTTCCTGGCTACCTCCCTACAGACCGTGGATGAGCGCCAACGCTCTCTGTGTCTTCGGCCATCTGCTCCCAGCTCTTAGGGTCAGTACAGGCAAGAGATGACCGGCGCTTCAGCTTGTCTCTGAATCGCATATGTGGATGTCTTCTGGCTTTCTTGCCCTGTCGCAGCTAACTTCAGAGAACTGCCTTTAGCTGAAGGTAACAATCGATCACTTAACTTAGGGAACCAGCAGAATATGAAAAAGATGGAGACGGGGGAGGGGAAGGAGGTGGAGATAAATTATGGAGAGAGAGAAAAACCGAAAGAGTGTGAAAGAGAAAGAGAGTGGCTTGGATATTCAAGTGCTGTCTTTTAGAAAGACATTTTCCCTTTTGGAAATTAAAATAAATAGTGATTGGCATTTTAACACACTGAACACGCTTATTATTACTATATGTGTATTAAACATATAACCTACCTTAATGCATCGCGAGTTCTTGCAAACTTGCAAACTATACGACTGAAGTTTCTGTTGGTCAGTTGGCTGGGTATGGGTATTATTGGTTTGCTCATTTATTGTGTCAGTGGAACATGTGAATGTTGTATATTTATAAAAGACCTACTTTGCTTCTTTGTCATTAAATCGATTGCTGAAAACAGCACGCCCCTCTGACCAAAGTGATCATAAAAGCCACCAAGTATCAGCCTCCAACTAACCACGCTTCCCTTGCCCAGCAGCAATTTGTACCCTTTCTTGCGGAGTTTTTGAAGTTAGTCTTACGCAAGGATGCATGTTACAGGGAACTGTGGCCATCAGGACAATCAATGTCCTCTTTGGTCTCCCTTTCTTGCTCGGGGCAGCCCCAAACTTTGCCTTTCAATGCTGCCATTGGTGCTGAGGCCTCATCAAGGGCTCGGACAATTAGATTGATTGATTGCTGGCGGCACACAGCTGGGCCCCAGCACCCCCAATGATGTCGAAGATCCAGGGAAGAATCGTAGACCTTTGTCTAGTAACGAGGTGGGGGCAGGGCTTTCTGCAATTTTCTTCTTCATGGGAGCGCTGGAAGAGCAGGGATTGCGAGCCAATGCCCCCCTCCCTCCACCCCCTTGTCCCCCGCCCCCGCCCCGCCCCCCTCCACCCAGCTGGACCCGCGATTTCTGAGGGATAAACTGTTCAATTATGTCTTCAACTTCTTTTTCATTCCCCACAAAACTCGGCCTCCGACAGCAATCAGAGGTGTTCGTTTCGTCTGGGGAATTGTATCATTTCATCAGCGATGTCTTGAACACGGCTGTATTGTTATGAGCAGTTGTATGGCTTGTCAGACGTACATTCATTCTGTAGTCTGTGTAATTCGCGTACATAAAACTGGCTATGGTACTACACTGGCAAGAGGTTTCCGATTATCTTGACTGTGTGCCATTGGTGTATGAGCAATAATGGGTTTTTAGCGAGATAACAGTTCGGTTTAAAGACCACTCCCCTGCAGTCAGTCATGCCCCTCTGTAATGAAACATTGATGACTGAATATTGTTCTAAAGATATATCAGCATTACTTTGATGCTATAACAAAGTGTTCGTTTAATGCATTCCATGCTCGGTTTTTAGACTGGGTGATTTATATCAAACACAACTCTTACTTTAGCTATATTGTGTCTGTGAGTACCACGCAAACTTCTGTTCTGTATCATTTTATAAATTTCAACGGTATTGAGTCTTTTAATATTAATTCGATTTGTTTCCATTCGTCATTTCTCAATAATTACGATGGTGATGATACATGCGATGACAACAACATAAGCTACTGCAACAGTAACAATAACTAAAATGATGATGATGATGATGACAATGATACTACTACTACAACTACTGCTGCTGCCGCCGCTACTACTACTACTCTTTCCCGGAGAAAAGACGTCAACTCGTGGTATAATGGCTAATTAGCTAAACTTCCTCAATTAACAGAATAAGTCTCTCTCGCCAAAGACAAAGAGAAACAGAGATAGCAAGAGGGGAGAGACCAGATAAAGAACGAAACAGAGGGAGGGGAAAGATGTGGCTTATAGAGAAAGAGTAGGATGTGAAGGACCTGGAAGAAGGACTCCGCCTAAGGCTGTTCCACACAGAATTGAAAAGAATTGAGGCCTGTTAATGAAGGCCGTTGCTCAGCTCCTGATAACTTTGCTCAGTGTTTAGAGAACACAACAATCACAGTCTAAGTGGCTATTGAATTCTCAAACGTTTTGATGACTTTTTGGGCAATGGAATAATAATCAATTCTGCAAGAAAATGAATTTTGGGGGCGGTAGTGCTGGGTGGGGGCTGGGTGAGGGGTGGGGGCGTATTGGATGGTTAGTTTGGATTTGGGTCAAAGTCATTGGCATATCTGCAAGTCTATGAAGTTTCCGGATAATGACTGTTCTAAATATAAGCAACTAAAAAGTTTGTAAGGGTTTTTCCAGTACTCTTGAAAGTTACCTTAGGAGACTCAGACAAATGGTTTTAATACAGATAATAATAACTTTCCATAAATAGTATGGGATGCGGTAGATTCCAGTGTTGTAAACCTCAGGTGATCAGGTACTAAAAGCTGAGTTCGCCAGAACCCCAGACTCAAAGCCTAGATTTGACCGAGGAAAAGTTTTTAAAGGAAAAAAAAGTAAAGACGACGACGAAGAAGAAGAGGAGTGTGATAAAAAGGAGGATGTGAGACAGAGAAGAAGAGACAGGTGAACAGGGCAACACCGAAAACGTCACATAATTATAATCATTATATCTTCCCTAAGAAAATATCGTCAGAACTTTGAAATAAATTGCTTGCATGTTAGAAGAATGAATCTCATCGACCTGTCATCTATCTCTGAGAATTTCGCAACCTTGCATGTACGTACATGGTAGATTCAGTAAGTCTGAAATGGCTGTTGGAAACGTTCGGATATGCTGTGGATAATGAACAAGACTGACAGTCCAATGGTTATATTCTTTCAGGTTCATGACGTTTCTTCTTGCTCTTGCTCTTGTCCTGCTTGTTCTTCTTCTTTACATCATCATTACGTTTTGCATTTATGAGGATATTTCAAAATAATGCAACGAGTTGAAGCTTTTTAACCTGTTCTTGTGTATCAGTGTCGTCATTACAATCACTTGGTCATAATGAATTATTGCAAAACTAAAATTAGCATGACCATCATGTTTGTTTTTTGTTTGTTTGTTTGTTTGTTGTTGTTGTTTTTTCATTTAACAATTTTCCACTACTTCTTATGTTTCATCTTGTTTCCATTTAATGGAATGTAATAATAAATCTGATAATTAAAGTACAACATTTCACGGTGGATTATCACGGAAAGGATTTATTGTTTTCGTTCTGAACGCCAACTGTAGGTCCAGATATTACCTTATGGGGCATTAATTGCGATCATATGACCTGGTAACAATACGAACAGTCAGTTTGCAACAGTCTTGACCAACGCAAACTGCTCCACGCACAAGAGAACTTGCACCGTGCTTACTTCAACTGTAGACCAAAGTATTCTCGTATCGTAACACTTCTCTTTTCAGACGGCAATAACCATGCAGACTTTGGACCACGCATAGAAAGTCAGCTCGAGACAGAACACTGGCAGGAGTAGGAAATTCTCGAAGCTGGGGCCGAAGAGGGCATAGTTCTTACCATGTAAACATGCTTATGTAAATCTTACAATGTCCAAAGCTAAATCAACCCCTTGATGATCTGTTTCTAAATCATTCTTGAAAATAGCACATCAATACTAAGACAAAGAATTTGCCTGTGTTTTAGCGACGCACCCCATTTTCACTACTACCTGTTCTCTTATTGCTGGTCCATGATGTAGTTAAGGGCTGGATAGAGAAAAACAAATGGATACCATTTTCGATAGATCTGAAACTTAAGACAAATCATATGTGTTCACAGTGACTCATGCATAAAGATGATATCGCGTACGTACATAAACAGCGATGAGATATGTCGTAAAAAGGAAGGAAAGAGACATAGAAAGTAACAAAGGCTTGCACGCACACGCACACACACACACACACACACACACACACACACACACGCACGCACGCACACACACACACACACACACACACACACACACACACACACACACACACACACACAGAGATTTGGAATGAAGGAAATAAAGAACATTTCAGAGAGATTGAGAATGAAGAAAATCTCCGCTCTTCCTCTGACTGTTACCTTTTGAAACTTCCTCGTGTCAATGCAATGAACCTATGGTAAACGTTCTTTCTTCTTTGGTGCACCTCACATCTGGAATAACCTTCCTCGTCATATCCATGCATCTGATTATATTTTTGCTCTTCGCTCATCGCTAAAAACTCATCTTTTTAAAACTTGTCTATAAGCAACCTCAGCTTCCTTGTGCTCCAACACCACCCATGTCAGCTCACTTTGGATGCATGAAGAACTGGAAAAAGAAAGCGTGGGGAGGGGGTGGGGGGGGGGGGGTGAGAAAGAGTGGCCATGAATGATTAACTTGTAATATTTTTTTTATTTTATGTATAGCGCCCTGAGCTCTTAGAGAGAAAGGGCGCTATATAAATGCACATTATCATTATTGTCATTATCATCATCATTATTATTATTATATCATCATAATCATCATCATCAAATAAAGAACATTTCAATACTATTTCCACCATGCACTTCGGAATGGTTATTGGGATTATGCATATCCCTCAAACACAGCAGTAGAAAAAAACAACAACACATACACGTGAGAACAATAGAGAAAGAGGAGGAAGAAGAGCCAGAAGAAGGAATCTGCCTCCAGGCCGTTCTATACAGAGAATAGAAACACCGAGGGAAGGCCCCTTGCAACCATGGTCAGCGTTTGGAGAACATATCACTTTTACACGGTCTAAATAGCCATCGAATTCCCATGGTGGTTTGAACACTTTGGAGGGCAAATGGTCGACACGGAATGGAAATTGATTTTGCGAGAAAATGGAGTTGGAGAAGGGGTTGTTGAGTGGTACACAGTTGCTATATTGTATGCTGGAATAACGTTTTGGGTTCGACCTCTGTACTGAAAAAAGCATAATAATAGTATATTACAAGCCTAAGAAAATATGTTTATACTTTGAAAGTTTGTACAAGTTTGGTATTCTTCGACATTGCTTGTGGATTTTCAAGACAAATGCATTTTCTGAATGTCTAGATAGGTTGCCAGAAATAGACCGAAGAGTTAAAACTTTTAATATACGAAGAAAGTTCCATTCTTACCATTTTTGTGATGCAATAAGAAGCTGCATAACAAGTACATGTTCTTCTTATGTATCATCTTCATCATCATCATCATCGTCGTTATCGTCATCATCATCACTATCGTTGTTATAGCATGGCAAGAAAGATAACTTTAAATCATCATCATCATGCACGCTGTCACTCATGTTGCCTTGACATCGACATCATCGATACATATCCCCTGTTTGTTTTTAAAATCATAAAATAGATATTTCTTGACTTGTCAAATACCTCTTGTCTTAGCATCGACATCGGCAGCAACAGCAAGACAATTCTTCCACTTTTTCTTCGTTCCTGGGCTGCAACTCCCAAATTCGTATGTACACGAGTGGGCTTTTACGTGGATGACCGGTTTTACCCCGCCATGTAGGCAGCATACTCTGTCTTCAGGGGTGTACATGGTGGGTAAGTTCTTGTTTCCGTAACCCACCGAACGCTGACATGGATTACAGATCTTTGCCTGCGTATTTGATCTTCTGCTTGCGTATAAACACGAAGGGGTTTCAAGCACAAGCAGGTCTGACCTAGGGGATCGGAAAAATCGTCACCCTTTACCTTCCAAGCGCCGTTACCGAGATTCGAACCTGGGACCCTCGGATTGAAAGTCCAAAGCTTTACCACTCGGTCACTGCGCACGTCAGCAAGACAATCAATACCAATGACAATGAAAAAACAAACCAAACGCAGCCATCTCATATTTTTTAAGAATGCCTTGTTTGGTCGTCATATCTTCAGCTAAGGAAGGGAGTATTCGTTTTCAGTAAAGCCTTAGGCAATCTGGGCATCATGGACGAATCTTGCCATCACCGCTTCACAATGTGGAGCTGTGGAAAATGATCACATGAGGCATAAACAATGGAACGGGCAGTAGGAAGTGAACTGAAGTAGAAGGGGGAGAGGAAGGGAGTGAGGGATGGGAGGAAAGGACAGGAAATACGACAACAGTGAAGGGGAAGAGAGAGAGATAGATTGAGAGAGAGAGGGGAGAGATAGAGAGAGAGAAAGAGAGAGAGAGAAAGAGAGAGTGATTTAGAGAGAGAGAGGGAGAGATATAGAGAGATAGGGAGAGAGATGAGAGAGAGAGAAAGAGAGAGAGAGAGAGAGAGAGAGAGAGAGAGAGAGAGAGGACGATGAGAAGGAAGTGAAAGAGCCGTTCTCGACGGCCATTATCTAGTTTGAGCCATTTTTGTCTCGTCAAATTCCGGTGTTCAAATATCTCGGATTGTATAAAAGCCATGATTAGACCACAGTGACTGTAATCTCGGATTGTACAAGAGTCATAATTATACCACAGTGGCTGTGTACCTTGCTGACACGCTCTCTTAACACCATTATCAGCAGCATCAACATCAACATTAACAGTAACAACAACAACAACAATAGTAATTGTACTATCACTACTGCTGTTGACACTGCTACTACTACTACTACCTACTTCAACTTCTACTACTATACTACTACTGCTACTCCTGATGATGATGATGATGATGATGATGACGATGATGATGGCGATAATACTAATGCTGATGATGATGACGATGATGATGACCATCATCAGAATTATTATTATCATCATTAGCAGCAGCAGCGGCAGCAGCAGCTGCAATATCATACACAGCGTTCTGCCTTTAAAGAAAATGTATACCTTACACAGTTTTTACTGTGGTTTGTTGGGAGGAAACCGATTAATCAACCGGCCATCGAAGCTTTTGTTTACCAGCACCACCAACATTAGGTTTAGATTTTACCGTGGAAAACAAAGACGAGGAAAAATCAGACAAAGACAATGGTGACGACGCTGATAATAAGGAAGAGGAGGGGGGAAATGCCAGGTTCAGAAGGTACAAGGGAAGAAGATAGGATACCTTACCTTCAGGCTGCTTCAGAATGAAAATGACCACACTGTAATTATCAGACAGAAAGTCATGTAAACTCTGTTAAAAGCGTGGATAAGATTAATGTTGAGAAGCCGCCATTCAAATACCATGAGTGGCCACATAATTCTGAACGGCGATGTGCTTGGTTGTTAGAAGATTAGGCTTTGATGTGAGACGGGTACGTCTGGAGAATAGTTAATCATATTGCATGTCCGCGAAATGTTACACTATTTTCGAAAAGTTTCAAATGATTGTCTGTGTTCTGATGTGTCAGAAGTTAAAGCTTGACATATGCGATCTGATGGCTATATCATATTGGAGTGAACGTGCTGGCGGACTGGATTCTTCGGTGCTCCGCATTTATGCAGTCAGAAATATAATCAGTGTGAAATTCAGGTGTGTGGTATTCCTATTGTTATTCTTGTTGTTTATAGTCCAGACGACCGCACAGGGCCATGCCAGGACTGTCAAACCATACAAATGTTCAACCACGTCAACACAAAAATGTCACATTTACAAAATAACATTAAGACAAACCTACAAAACACAGTTAATGACACAGTATCCCAACTATTTAGCTCCTTATGGCAAGTAAGACTAGGCCATGCTGAGGACGCCAGTCATTTCGCTTAATTTATCATCCCCAGATTTAAAAAAAACAAACAAAAAAACAAACGTAAAGAAGAAAAAAACAAACAAACAATATTTCAAAGCCAAACAAAAATACATACATAGTGCCCATCCCAGTGTTTACATCTCACTACCTAATCACCAGAGCAAAGACTGCGGAAAACAGAAAAAAAGTGTCAAGGCTTGCTTGAAAAAAAGAAAGGAGAATGGACTGGGAAGGCAGAAAAAGGAGACAACAGTGAAGATAGAAAAAAGGCAGAAACAAAGAGAGTGACAGAAAAGAGAAAATTTCTAGCACAAAATTTCCAGAAGGCGGGGTATGCTATTTATACTGGAAGTCCCCGGCATCCCCACGGGGGCAGGTGCATAGTATAACTGTAAATCATGTTGTGAATCATAACTGAAAATTAAAAGGTGCAAAGATTATTATGGCTCACTCACACTGACCCATGCTTGTTTTACATTATCACATCGTCAGCCTCATCATCACAACCACAGTCATAAGGACTGTGTAAAAGACAAAAACAAAAAAGCTCGCCTTCACCGAAATTCTGTCCTTAATTTCACTGAAACTAAACCCCACATGATTTTCGTCAATTGTATTTTAAAAATAACAACAAAAGACATAACTTAATCAGTTTTGAGAAGCTTAAAGCGACAAACCTGTCAATTCTTTTCCCAGAAAGTCAACTTCATCTCCAGCTTGGTCAAGTGAATATAAGTAAATAAAAAGCAAGAGAAAGAAAGTCTGCTGACAGACAGAAGATTCAAACCATTGAGGTTGCTGGAGAAAGACCAGAACAATAAATCCGTAGCCTAAGATGAGTAATATGTAAAGGTGTGTTCAAGCCTACTCAGAAAAACAGACGCACATGCATACACACTATATTTTGGACGAACTGGTTTCCTGCGTACACAAGAGAAGAGAGAAGACGGGGTGGGGGTGGGGGCGGGGGCGATGCAGTGGCAGCAACAAGCAGGCAAACACACAGACAGACAAATGGGCATATATATATATATATATATATATATATATGTGTGTGTGTGTGTGTGTGTGTGTGATATATATGTATATCTATATATCTATATGTGTGTGTGGTTCGTCCGTCGGGATCGACGAGGACCATCTAGTCATCCTGGAGGCGGGTGGGTTGGGCTCTGTGGGTGCGCAGATGACTGGTCAGGCCAATCCGCGCCCGGAAGGTTCTGACGCAGTGTGGACAGGGGGTGGTGGCAGCTGTCGGGGACTTGCTGGCACTGCTTTTCCTGGCCTGTCTGCGTTGCTCTGCTGCAGCGATTCTGTTGGCCTCACTTTGGTCTGTCCATTGCATTCAGCTCCCATGTGTCGTGGCTGATGTTGAAGGCCTTCAGAGAAGCTTTCAGAGTGTCTTTGAAGCGCTTCTTTTGGCCTCCATGGGAGCGCTTGCCATCTCTCTCTCTCTCTATATATATAGAGAGAACAATGAACAATGAACAAATGTTTTATTGAGGGTAACTGGATAAGCTGGAAGCTTCTTTACACCATGCCCTCCCTCACACACAAGCACACACACCCACTCACATGCACAAAAGATGAAAAAAAAAAAAAAAAAAAAAAAAAAAAAAAAAAGTGAAAGAAAAAAGAAAATCGGTACGGACACTCGGTGTAGACGGTAACAACAACAACAACAACTACAACAACAAGAGTTAATCACGAAACATAAAAAAAAGCAAAAAAAAAAGCATGGAATATAACTCACACACACACACACACACACACACACACACACACACGCACGCACGCACCAGCTTACGCACGCATGTATACACGGACTGATATACACTAATCTTCTGAGCTCCTTTCCCTGTTCACATTGTCAGAGAGAGAGACAGAGGTGGATATGGGGAGGGGCGGGGGGAGGTGGGGGGGGGGAGGGCGAATAAAATCAAGAAAAATTGTTAGCGTTTCAAAGATTCAAAATGCAAAATACTTGGTCTAGATTGAACAATATTGCATCTGTTCCTTCAAACGAAAAAAATGACGAAGATAACATAGGGGTGAGAGATGGAAGAAGAATAATCAGGAAGTTGAGAAAGAGAAAGTAAAGAGAGAGAGAAGAGAGAGAGAGAGAGAGAGAGAGAGAGAGAGAGAGAGAGAGAGGATGCGAATGCGAATGGTTTATTTATGGCCCCTCATGAAGGGGTAAGTAAACATATACCTTTACAAAATAATCGAAAACAAAATTCAATTTCAAGAAAATAATACTCAAAATAAGAAACAAAAGTTCGTGAAATACGA
>NC_134897.1:24872174-24894674 GCF_041734735.1 Babylonia areolata | reverse complement strand
GTTGCATCGGTTGAGAGATAGTGACAGATAGAACTGATTCTACGTAGTTCCAGATAGGCCACGTTACAGATATGTATGCCTGTATTTGTACTATATAGGATTTAACTGTGTGCCACCAAACCAAGCACCTCCTTTTAAGGACAATGAATTTTCTTGCAATCTTGTGATATTCGAAATGTGCTGTTGGAAGGAAAGAGACTGGTCTAGGATTACACAAAGACTGCGAACAGAAGGAGAACGTGAAACAGGTGTGCTATTGATCAGAACAGAGTCAGGAAAGGAAGGAATTTGACGAAACTTCATTGGACAGGCTATCAAGTCTTATCGTCGTTTAGTTGCAGCTTACTGAGAGTCGTCCAGTCCTTTAGGCCAGCAATGCACTCCCGTATTTGAGTCACCAGTGCATCAAATTCAGCTATGGAAGCCGACTGATAAAGCTTTCATGCGACATCGTATGATGACTGATGACATCCGACACAGGAGCCGCATACAGCACGAAAGGAACAGGACCTAGGAGGACCTCCGTGCGACACCATATCTTAAGGCAGATACACTAGAATATCTACTATTCACACACACTTTCTGTGTACGATCTGACAGGAAAGACGTGATCCATGCTAGTGCAGTGTCACGAATACCAAAGTAAGTTTTAAGTCTGTTCAAGAGGATAGAACGGTCGATAGTGTCAAAAGCTGCTGACAAGTCTAAAAGAGCGAGAACAGATATCTTATTATCATCAAACCCAGAAAGCAAATCAGTCACTGCTATAAGAAGCTATAAGCTGACTGGTGAGAATCAAATAAACGATTTTGTTCCAGATGAGTTAAGAGCTGAGACAATACAATCTTTTCCAGCAAGTTTGAAAAAAAAAGAAAAAAAAGAAAAAAAAGAAAGAAAAAAAAAAGACAGATTTCAGACAGGCCGACAATATTTCAAACAATTATGATCCAAAGATGCTTTCTTGGTGAGTGGACGTAAAACAGCAGATCTGAAGCTTTCAGGGAAACAACCAGGCAGTAAGGAAGAATTGGTGACATGAGTAATATGTGGAAGTAGAACATCAATACATTCAACCAACAAAGAGAACGGGACAGGGTATGAAAGGCAACACATCCTACAGCTGATCCAGTGGATCCTACGCTGGACAGGACACGTTGTCCGCATGACAGATAGCAGGATCCCGAAGATGCTTTTGTATGGTCAGCTGAAGTAAGGCCACGGCGAACTTGGAAGACCCTGCAAGCGCTTCAAGGACACCTTGAAGACAAACCTCAAAGCCTGTGACACAGACATCGCTTCCTGGGAAACTGATGCCCTTGACCGCTCTCGCTGGAGGATGCTGTACTCTAGTGGCGCAAAGGCGTTTGAAAACAAGAGAACGCTGGCCAATAAGGAGAAGCGTAAGCGAAAGAAGCAGGGCTCAACTTCTGGAGACGTTTTCCCTTGCAACACCTGTGGGAAGTGCTGCGCATCCAGAATCGCCCTCTTCTCCCATATTAGGACACACACCGACAGATAAGCCTGTCTGCCTACTGATCCGTCGGTCCAACGGGAGACTCCATCACATATATATATATATATATATATACAAAAACATGCATACATATATAAAGGGTCATTTTGTCACAGAGAGATATAAGGTCCGTAACCACTGTAATCAAGTGTTTTTATAACAAATCGCTTTTTTACACTGTCTAAAGAACCTCTGAATTGCCTTGGTAGTTTGGACAGTTCAAGGCAATGGGACATAATGGTATGAACATTGATTTTGTGATAGAGTGGAGTGAGGGAGAGAGAGAGAGAGAAGGAGGGAAACTAGGGATGTGCGCCTGCTATGCTTATAGAGTGTCTGCGGTGTGAACTCCCACACGTGTATGACTTGTGTGTAGTTTTCGTCAATGCGCAGTTCTAATAAATGTTACGCTGTGTCATTTGGTACAACCTAAATACATTCTGATGAATTCTGTTTCAACCAGAGTGGTCTTTTCTTGTCAGACAGTATTTGTGATTTGCTTAATTTCATATTTACGAAGGGTTTTTAACTATTTTGCTTTGTGGGCAGCTGTACGTCGTTTGCAGGGAAAGAGCACCATGGAATGCTGACATAGTTTATACGGTTTCTTTATCATGGGTTTTTGATCTTCTGTGCCTCTTCGACGTTCCATTATAGAGGAGCGGCGGACACATAAAACAGCAGGACCATAAATGCGTTCGTCCGTAATGATGCAAGAACAAAGCCTGGTTATTTCTAAATGGACATTAAGCGACACGGTCACACTGAAAGCGAGGGAGGATAAAGGTCCACGTATCAGAGATACACTGCATCATGCCGGAAATTGTGTTCTTAATATGAGTGTGTTAACATCATGATTAAAATGTCCGCGCGCAGGGACAAGAGTTGCAAAACGTTCCACATAAGTAAAGGAATATCTGCATGTCATAAGCCCGCCAATTATTTGACCAGTGTTTCTTTCTTTACTAGTGATAAGTCACTTTTTAAGTTAGCTATAAGTCAATTAGTTAACTAGCCACTTTATTTCATTGTCTATATTCAGTGTCCTTTGTGAATCTCCAAAATATAATGCCCAGTCATTGGAAAAGCATTAGTTTCTTAAGGTCGACAAGTATTCTGTACACTAACGAAAAATAGTGGACTTGTCATTAAAAAGCCGAAACTCTTTTCATAGTCAGTGTTCATAACAGATTCTTACATAGCCTTCGTGGGAAAAGGCTGACACAGAATTCACGACGATTTTGGAAACCAGATGCCCCCGCTCTCTCCAAAATCATGAAACACTTCCGCCTCATCAAAAGCAGATTTGTGTCTTCTCAAAGATCATTACCACCATCTGAAGGCTGGATATCTGTGTGAATTTCATTTGATTCTTTTAATACTGCAGTCCGTGTCCTAATGGCACCTGAACCGCTTTTTTCGGCGCAATGTGTATTATCTTTCAGGGAAGACAATCGATGAAGCTGTCTAGAATCGTAAGCTTCTCTCCTCATTTTCTTCCGTGAAAATGATAAGGTTTTGCGATAAGAACTTTCCTTGTCTAATCTGCTTCTTCCTGTTCTATCAGCTCGGTTTAGCTGACTATATTCCTGCCTGTAATTCCTTACACCTTATCCCTTTACTATTACTTCACTCAGTAATCAATCAGTCGATTATTCATTTATATAAAAAAAAAATCCCATCTAGTTCACAATCATTACAACACGTTCACTTGATGCGGTCTACCAGTGTCAAGCACCCACTTTGTCTTTTATTCACTTGAGACAGTGAAAGAAGTTAATAACTTTTCGGGATTGTCAAACGATGTTGGCATGAACAAGCGGAGTTAGTGTGGGTTTATTTGACGGACAACGCTCATCCAGTGTGCTCGTTTGGAACAACTGAAGCTGATTTTCTATTCCTGCACCGTACTGCCTTATGTGTGGTAAACAATACTTGAAATCAGCTCTGTCTCTCTCTCTCTCTGTCTGTCTCTCTCTGTCTGTCTCTCTTTCTGCGTGTTTCACACACACACACACACACACACACACACACACACACACACACACACACACACACACACACACAAATGCTAACACGTATGTGAATGTTCGTGCGCGTGCACATACAACTGCGGGTATTGGTGATTCGTCAATTTACTGTTAAAAGCTATGGGATGAATGCTCCTGGCTTGACTTTCTTATCATTCTTACCAAATTTCTTCTTTTCGAAGTGTTTATCATACGCAAACTTCGTAATTTTTACCACTGCTATAAGCATGCAGTTTTCATAAAAATGTATAACAAGTTAGACTGCCACAATTTCAAGAATGTAGGCACACGCTGCAAAGAAAACTATTACATATACTAAGAAGACGCACTCTCTTCATTTTAGCAGTTGTTCCGTAAACCTGCAAGAGAGGGGTGAAGTGCATTGCCGGTGGGAAACAGCAACTTTTCACGCCAGACCCGTTTCTTCATCATATACTTTCATCTCTACAAAACAACATACTTGAGACACCACTATGAGTCATAACGGCTACGGTAAAATAGGCAATTCCGTAGCAATTCTATTTCAATTTCATATCACTGCTTGCACCCGGAAGGCATTACGCCTGCCCTCTGTCGGTGCAAAGATGGCCATTTTTACAAGGGGAGGCAATCGATGACGCTGTCTACTACAGTGTAGCGTAGGAAGCTCCTTTCCACTCTTTGGTATGCGCTGGGGATGCGAATTTATAAAATGGCGACCTTTCGCCGTGTCTCTTTTTTTCTGCTCTTCTGTCACATGTGAACTAACCGCCTTTCTGCCTGTCGCTCTTCACACACCATCATGGTTTCTTTTGTCGTTTACTTGTCTGCCGGCTGTCTCTTCTGATTCGCTGCTATTGGTGGGGCTAGGGGGTGCCGAATACCAGCTCTGCGCATCTCCCGTGTGTTGGTTACAGACACTGAAGGCGACTTGGCCTGGTTTACAGAATCTGTTGGGCTTTATGAGGGTTTCCCAACATTGCAGGTACAAACGCGCGCTAACTGTATTTTAGGAATGATGCGATTTTAAGCTCTCCTTGTACTGCTTACTTGTCACTTGGAGCTGTTTGTGTACTTGCATCTTCTTGGCGCAAACAGGACGCGCTATTGGTATGCTCAGATACAATGTGACCGCCCGTTTTCTCAATACTCCATGTGCCTACCCTCCACACTTTACCCTGCCCACTTTCTCTTTCACTTCCCCATTCTCTCTCTCTCTCTTACACACACACACACACACACACACACACACACACACACACACACACACACACACACACACACACACACACACACTCAGAGTGTAATGTATGTTCATTTTAAACACTAATTTTTATTGCGTAGGCAGATGTACGTCGTTTGTAGTGTGCAATGCACAACTGCCTACAACAGGTTCATATCATTTATCATCTTCTCTGTCTGTTCCACTCCCCCTAACACGAAGGCGGCAGACATAGAAAACATTATGAGTTTGTCTTTTACTAGTGTCCGATAAACAGGATAAAACGTGATTGTTCCTAACTGGGCGTTACTGGACGTGCACGTGCTAAAGAAGAGGTGGGGGAGGATGGCCCGTTAAAGACATGACGAAATACATGAATATATCTTGTTCAGATGTTTGTGCTTACATCAGGCTGTAGATTTAGCAGTTTCCAACACTAAAAAAAAGTATTTACTACGTTCGCCACTTTCCTGGAGTTGTTTTCTTATTCATGATTCCGTCACAGATTAATTCAGTTGCAAGTTGTTGAATTATGAATATTTTCTATTTTCAAATGTGTGGTCATGAAAAAAAAAGGAGGAGTGGGTGGTGTACAAACAGCTGAATACAAATTTGCCTATTTGTTGCAATGCATTCTAAACACCAGCGGAAGACAGAAGCGAATGGATCTAACTATCACAAGATAGAAACATATTTCACAGTCTCCGTCTCACATCAGGTAACCACTGGCAGTGGCCACCATGAAATAACGAGCGACATCATTTGAAACGAGATCCGTTCCACACCCGAGTTCGCACGTACTTGCGCCTCAGTATCAGAATCACAATCAGTTTATTATCTCAGAGGAAATAAGAGTTATGAAGTCTGTCATACATACAAACATACTTCTTACATACATGCAAGAGAAACAACACTAATATTACAGAGCAATCACCAGTTACTACAGCCCCTGCCCCTCGTGAAGCGCCACCGTAACACAGCCGCAACAGACCTGGAACCTCTCTATGAATCATAAACACCGTCGCAGGACAGGCAATTCTGTTGCAATTTTATTTGATGTGTCCATCGCAGCTCACATCCTGATGGCACTTTTCCCACCCTTTTCTGGCGCAGAGATACCGCCAAGTTTTTTTTTTTCTCCAAGGGCATGCAATCAATGAAATGGTCTGGCACAGTAAGTTCCCCTCCTCATTTCTCCTCCCTGTGAACGATGAGAGATTATGAAATTAAGTCTCTCTTACTCTCGTTATCTCCTTGACGTTCAATCGCTGCATCTAAACCGGTTGTCTCACTTTTTGTCCCTCGCCACACCAGTTCCCTTTTGTATTTTCCCACATAATATCTGAACGGCGCTCATTGTTGCTCTGAAACAAACGCGATTCATCGTTATCAGCGCTGTAGCATCTGCTCATGCAATTAGCCAGTTTTTTTTTTTTCGTAACATGCATATATATATATATATATATATATATATATATACACACACACACATAACACTTCTGATAACATGGTATGACTAATAGATTCCCCGGCTTTTCGCCTGGAATCCTATAGCCACGTCTATTGACTGGATGCGTGGTGTCCACTCGACCGCATAGTTGTGTTTGATGTGAAACTTTGTGGTGAGTTTCTCTGGCTTGACTACATGAACAAAACCGTTTGTTAATATGAAGTGTCTGCCATATAATTCTATCATATTAACCATCGCAGCATGTGAGGTTCCAATCACAGTCGGAAACAATACGGTTTGAATCAGAGAAAGCACTCTGTTCATTTCAGTATTTATCCCCTTGAACCAGAAAGAGATTGGGGTAACGTGCATTACCACTGGAAAACAACATTGTTTCATGATTTCTTAAGCACTAAGCGACTGTCTATCGTTCTGGAACGAGGTTGAACAATTTTCGGGAAATGTTTAAGACAATAAGAACCTCGTTTTCATCACATGTTTCATTTCATGTTTGAAACAAACCCCCTGAAACCAGACGATGACCGCCAGGTAAAACAGGCACTGCTGTATCAATTTTCTGTCAATGTTATGTCACTGTCTGCACCCGGAAGGCATTACGCCTGCCCTCAGACGGTGCAAATATGGCCATTTTACAAGGGGAAGCAATCGATGAAGCTGTCTGGCATGGAAAGTTCCACTACTCTGTTTCGCATGCACGGAGGGTGACAGTTTATGAAATGGCGACCTTTCACTGTGTCTCAATTTCCCTTTCCTGTTCTGTAGTCACATCTGAACAGATTATCTTCTTGCTGCTTCTTCATTCCATGCTGTTATTGTCATTTACCAGTTTTATTTGGCCTGTGTTTATGTGTTGATTGGAATTAACTGATTTATAGTTACTGGCTCCGTTTCTCTAGATCTGATCTGCTAGTTTTAAGCAAAGCTTGCATGTTGATCGCTATGGACTGGTTTCTACATTTAATCTGGCTTTATTGAATTCCTATGAGTTCCCCCCAAAACAGTATTAACTAGCACATGCCACATCTATTAAGTAATGATGCGATGAGTGGTTTTCTTTTCATCGGCGTACTTGGAGTGACTGAAGTTGATTCTGTGAAGGCTAAGAGGATATGTTATCTATGTGCCATCCTAACATCTGAAATTTAGCTGCCAGTGCTCTGAACTAACCCCATCTCTCTCTCTCTCTCTCTCTCTCTCTCTCTCTCTCTCTCTCTCTCTCTCACACACACACACACACACACAAGATTTAGGTTAGGCGTGTCAAATTTTGCTACACATTTCTGTTGATACAGAGATTTTGCTGACAACGATTTAATTTGTTCACTATGCAAAGAAGAAAAGAAGACGAGGTAGATTTTGTTTTTTGTTGTCCAGCTCTTTGTAGAATTAGAGAAAATATATAAACCACCTAAGTAGTATCGACAGCCATGTCTATTCAAACTGAGTTTATTATTGTCGTCGACGAGATAAGCTGATATATGGAAGGTAGCACTGTTTTTACAGCAGGCGTTTTAGGGATATCGTAACATCTTAAAGATGCTGTACTTCATTGCAGCGTTTATGTAATATGTGCACTTATATATGCTTGGTTTATTTTCATTTTGTTTGATATTATTCATGTTGTTCACTTACCTCTTCATGCCTAGGCCTATTAATGAATAAATAATCTGAATCTCTCTCTCTCTCTCTCTCTCTCGCTCATGACACACACACACGTCCGCATCCGTATGGTTGGGGATGCTTAAATATTTGGAATTTGGCGTCGCGAATGATGTAGGCAAGAAAGCCCAGAATTAACAATCACTCCATACAGTTTGTGCTTTGAGAACGAGTTTCAAAACGTAGTCGTAAGCTACATTTTATTTATGCTTTGGCTAATGCCTATTTCAAATTGTGTTTCGGCATTTGATAATTTCATAAAAGCGACTGAAAAATGATACGGCGTATCCATTCCCAAGAAGAGGCAGTCTCTTTTTTTTTCTGAATGTATTTCTTTCATTGTAAAGATACAGGAGCTGCAGCAATGGTGTAAGTCGATAATTTGAGAAAGGTTTCATCTCATACTGACTGGCCCAAAACATCATTCTCCACCAAACAGACAACAACAAAGCAAAAAAAGGGAAAAAAACAACAACAACAAAAAACAAAACAAAAAACAAACAAACAGACATTAATATAAAGACAGACAGACAGACAGACAGACAGACAGGTAGATAGATAGATAGATAGATAGATAGATAGATAGACAGATAGATAGATAGATAGATAGATAGATAGATGAATGAATAAATGAAACAGTTGAAGGCTATACGGCTCTTGTTTTACACGGGACTCATGTCTTCATCATATATTTACAAATGAGCAGAAGCAGATTTCCTGAAGACTCGCCATAAATCATAACTGCAACTGTAAGATGGACAAGTCTGTGGACATCGCTTTTGACATTTACGTTGCTGCCTGAACCCTGAAGCACATTTCCTCTATCATACGTGATTAGTAAAGTCGTCTTTGGGTAAACTCCACTCGACAGTTTGTGGCAAGCAAACGACTAGAGGTTGAGTTTGTGGCAAGCAAACGACTAGAGGTTGATAAAAATGACAAAATATCTCATTTGCGTCATTTCCCTCTTTGCTGCTCTGTTTCTAAACGCTTCTCAACTGGCCATGTCCGTACCGATACCTCCCAAGTCTATCTGCAGTCCTTCCCCATTTTCGTTTAAAAAAAAAACTGATTCACAACGACGAAGGCCGCTTTCTACTGATGCGATCTGCGACTTCTGAGTAGGACGTATGTGCTTCACCCACTTGGGACGACCTGACATGATTTTCCAATTTTGTTAATCTGTATCGACATTTCTGGAAGCGGTTAGTATGAGCAGCCAAACGTCAAATTGAGTTACGTTGGCTCGTCCTGTCTGTCGAAGCCAGCAGATAATCTTTTATCGTCTGGGCATTAAAGCTGTGTATTAATCACGTCTGTACATAACATCCGATAACTGACAGCTGGTGCCTTTCTCTCTCTCTCTCTGTGCCTCTGTCTGTCTGTCGGTCTGTTTCTGTCTGTCTGTCTGTCTGTCCGTCTGTCTGTCTATATATCTCTCTCGACCATTTCCTCAGGTTTTTATTGATTAATCTTGATATTGATTTATGACTTGAAAGTCAGTTCCTGCCGTTTTCTATGGGTTAATGCGAGGTAACAGAAAGCACGACGTTTCTTAATATTCTGCATTTTACTTCGTAAAGTACAAATCATGCCATTTAGAGTAGAAACTATGTATTATTCTGACATTGCCAATCTGAATCCCGTTCTAATCGTTTAAATTGTTCTTTATGTTCACCATCTGATAAAATCGTGTTTAATCACCTCCAGATGCGATAATGCTTACATCTAGTAGCATAAAAAGTGATTTTAAAAACCTCCTTGGTTTATTCCGGTAAATTAAAATATCAGTCAACATTAACGTTCAGGGACATTAAAAAATACAGCAAGAATTGAAGTGTCATTCATTTTCACAGAGATTAGATGAAGGATGTAGACTGACCATAAGATTAAAATAGCTCCATGCTTTGATCATGCGCTTGCATGTCAGCATCATCAGATTTGACGATTCATTAAGAATCAGAACTATGACCGTACACGGGCAGTTCTGTAGCGATTTTATTTCATTTGCATCGCTAACAGTTCATTACAGCCCTGTGGGGGATAGCCTTTATTTATCACAAAAGGTGGAGGTGTGGACAGCCGACCAAATTCGATGTCCTGCATCCGAACCGTGACAATTTGTGACTGGACAATAACTCATTACAGACTCCAACTGTTTTCCCCGTCCTGTCTGTCAGCATGTATGAATCACCATCCTCCAGAACTACATGTCTCCTTACTATTCACAACCTCCCGTTCTTTCATACATTTTCACTTCCAACTTACTATCACTTCAATTAAGATATTCGATGCATTTTCATTGATTTTTTTTCAGGCGCGATATTCCAGTTTTATGCAGCGTGTTATCATTTTGGTCTGGTCATAACTTAGAAAGATGTTGCATGGTTAGTGCATTCTGTTTTGGTTGATCGGAGTTTACTTGAACGAGCAAAGCAGGCTCCCAAATTTGTCACGGCTGACTTGGTTATTAGATATCCTTGGAAAAGCCTGGAGCTGTTTACTACACCTGCAGGTCAACAACTGAAGCTGTTACCCATTGAACTGATGCTGTTTTCTGTGTCAGGTCTTCTGGGGCACAAGTGTGACATTTGAACAAGACAATAAAAAATGAACAGTCAATGTTTCCTCTCTATCTGTTTGTCTCCAACATATTCACACACACACACACACACACACACACACACACACACACACACACACACACACACACACACACACACCAAAAGTAAGGTCTCTCACACAGGCAGTATCATTTTGTTTATCTGTTTGTCTCCAGCATATTAACACACACACACACACACACACACACACACACACACACACACACATCAAAAGTAAGGTCTCTCACACAGGCAGTATTATTCTGTTAACAAGCAACAGAATAACAATTTTGGGGTCGTTTTTTTTTTCTTGATGCGATCTACCTCTTGGGTGTGTTGATCACATGGGACGGAACGGCACGCTTCATAATTCTGTTTAGCTTTATCAGAGTGTCCACAACGAAGTTAGTGTGAACAACTAAACACCAAATTTAGTTAGGGTCGAGCTGATTGTTGTCTTTCACCCTGTTCGCTCGGAACGATTCGTGCTAGTTCACAATTATACATCTCTTGGGTGCCATAACTTGTGATTCGTGTGTGTGTGTGTGTGTGTGTGTGTGTGTGTGTGTGTGTGTGTGTGTGTGTGTGTGTGTGTGTGTGTGTGTGTGTGTACTTTCATTAGTTGTCAATGACGCCAGCGTTCTCTCTCTCTCTCTCTCTCTCTCTCTCTCTTAAATTCTCAAGTCTCTCAAAGTGCACGGAACTGGAACTCTCATCGATACAAGCGTTTGGATTGTGATGCCTTACGAACATTTAACCATCTTCTCTCTCTCTCTCTCTCTCTCTCTCTCGGGAGGTAGGGAAGAAATGTGAGAGGGTACAGACGTGGAAGATGGGTTGGGATGAGTGTGCGCACATGCGTGTTAATGGGGATGGGTAACAGTGAGTCAGCGAGTGTACGTGAATGTTTGTGCGGAATTGCTGCAAAGGAATATGATAATATATCACCGTCAACTATCGTGCCAAACATCTAGTGTCCAATTAGAGAGAGAGAGAGAGAGAGAGAGAGAGAGAGAGAGAGAGAGAGAATTTACACCTTGAAATGTCATTGTCGTTATTAAAATGGTCATCTGGATAGCCTATAAGCTAGATCCCACCAGCACAGTCAGTAAGAGAGAGAGAGAGAGAGAGAGAGAGAGAGAGAGTGTACACCTTGGAATTTCATTGTCATTATCAAACTGGTCTTCTGGATAGCATATATGCTAGGTCCCACCAGCAGTCAGCAAGCCTTGGGAATTGGGGGAGAAAAGAAAATGAGTGAGACGAAAAGAACAACAACAACAAATAACTCAACCATCGGGAATACACATGAACAAAAATGAGACAGCGTATTTTTGTGTCACTTCAGTTGCCAGAAAGCTTTTTCTTTGAACACGTCAGGATCGTTTGTTTTTAACCTGTCTGATGTCTGATCCTGTCAAAGCATGTGTAATAAATTCAGAGATGGACTGTAAAATTGCTTCGTTTTTTTAAGACAAGATAGCCGTGATGTCCTGGTCGTTTTTATCAACTTCATTTTCAGAAGTGTATACTTTGATGTGATTCACGCTGAAACAAAAACGACCTTCCTCACCGACGGCTTACCTGCATTTAGGGCAAGGTGATTCCAAGGACTTTCAAAGAGGAAACGATATTTTGCTCGCGTTAAATGTGGGTCTTGTTGACATGAGTCTAAAAGATAAACTGCAGCTTACGCATGTACTGACTTTGACAAAAGCTCCTGAGATCGCAAGACAGCACGAACAAAACGATCTCTAGCCTGATCTTCGAAGTCTTGGTACGCACAGTACAGCACCAGAGACCTCATTGCTCTGTAGATTTCTTATACAGTCTCGTTTTGCCTCTGTTTGTGTTTCCTGAACTTGTTCTCTCGTGTGTTATGTTTCTTTTGACAATGAAACACGAGTCGAACTTCATGACGAGTGTTTCGAAGTCTGTGTTGGTTTCTTCTCTCGCCTCGTGTCATGCATTGTAACTTTCACCTACAGTTCTCTCGCCAAGCTGGAAAGTCTGAAATACCTTCTGAACTTCTTTTCCCATCATGAAAAGCAAAGTGTCCCTCTGAATCTCCTCAGCTGTATCTCACAAAATGACCTCAATGCAATTGGTTTTATTCACTGTTATATAATTCTCAGATTGATAAGAGAATAAAACTACCTGAAATTTCCCTTGTCGCTATGACAGTGTCAGTCTGGTTTGTTTGGGTTTTTTTTTACATGTAATTGGTCTGTCTTTAAACTTGGAGACCCAACACCACGAGACATCCATACAATCCTAAAGCTGTTTTCCATCAAAACTGTTTCATACGACCCGCCCAGTTTTCTCTTAAATGCTCCATTTTTCCCAGCATCTTACGGCATGTCTTCCTGCAAAGTCTGGAACGAGGAAGCCTCAAAAAAGCTTCAGCGAATGCTTAATGCATTTGGAATATGTCGCATATTACATATGTATCATATATATATATATATATATATATATATATACATGTGTGTGTGTGTGTGTGTGTGTGTGTGTGTGTGGGTGTGTGGGTGTGTGTGTGTGGGTGTGTGGGGGTGTGTGTGTGCGAGAGAGAGAGTCGGATCATTCATTTATGTTATTGTCCCTCGTGAAGAGGTGCAGGTACAATATTATATATACAGGTAAACTACGTGAAATATTCAGCTAACGAATTATGGCATCATAATAAATCGTAACATAATTGCTTTATGTGGGTAAACTGACAAATTTCTGACAGTTCTCTCCTCAGTAGATTTAGCCGGAACCGATTTGGGAATTTAAAAATGCAGGAGAGTATAACATGCAATGTAACTCATCTTGAATCCCATATTTGCACAGAGGACATCTACATCAACAAGTTCATGTACAGTAATTTCTCCAAAAAAAATCTAGATCTTGTTTTAAGAGTTTGTCCAAACACATCTGCAAATAAGTTTTCACTACATGTGCAATACGAAATGTTCTACACATAACCAATCAATCTTCGTTTATAAAATGAAAATTCCTGTCACCTACATACAATCGATCTTTTTGTTTAATTTACTGGACACCTTCGTTGACCCATAGGGTCTACATATCCAAAACCATGTAGGTATGTTTTACGCCGCCCCTCCCACCCCTCACTTAATAATATCAGAATCATGTAATATTTCATCAGCTTACCATGGCAATGTATGAGTGTCCATCTTTATTCTCTACAGCCAATATCGATTACAACGTATTACCGAATTGACGAAAATTGGGTGTTATTGGTTTCTTCATATTCCAGATCATTGGGGCGTTCAAATTTCAATCCCTCAGAACTTTTAAGCCCATATAAGCGTGTACATCTTCAATGTTGCATGCTGCAGAATCAAGACCCCAATGTTCTCCACCAGTCTGAACAAAGGATTGAAACTGGAATCAAAGAACGTCAGAAACAGAAGGAAACTGTTATTATTTAGAGAAGGTAATTTCCACAATAAACATTTGACAGCATTTTTACCCTTTCTAGACAAATCGATATAGGCTGCTGTGAAGCTGGTTTTGTTGGAAATAACAAAAGACAGACAGACAGACAGAGAGAGAGAGAGAGAGAGAGAGAGAGAGAGAGAGAGAGAGAGAGATGGGAGAAACAGGGGGAGAATGTGATTATGTTTTCCTTTCGGGAATTACCTCTGCATTCTTTCACTTCACTTTGAATTCGTGGCTCTTCTGTGTAAACGGATTGGGAGCGGGCGAAGATTAGAAGTGAACGAAGGGAATGCATTGTGTGTGTGTGTGTGTGTGTGTGTGTGTGTGTGTGTGTGTGTGTGTGTACATTTTCACCCCCCCCCCCTCAGATTACCATGAATAGATCAAAGCCTAACAATCATTAATATATTTGGATATCTCTTGTGAATGCGGTGTGTGGGTTGATAAGGTCGAGCTTGGAGCGTGCTTGCGTGACTTGTTATGATTGTTTTCAACCTTGGGGTGTCTTCCTTGTTCGTGTAAAGATGGGGAGATAAGTTTTAATGTACATCACCGGAAACGGGGAATAGCTGCCCCCATTGCTGGTTAAAAATAGGCGTACACGTCAAATCCACTCGTACATATGTAGGAGTGAAAGTGGAAGCTGCAGCCCACAGACAAAGAAGAAGAAGAAGATGAAGAAGATCATGATGATTATGATGTTCATGATTTAATGTACGAACTAAAACGCACTGTTGCAACTCTTTTGACCATATCTAAGGATGAACTGATTACATTTAATGTATAAGAAGCATTATTCTATTTCTTTTGACCAATCAGGCTGCCTGCACTTCACCGTAGAGAGCGTTGACCTGAGAGCGGAGAACACACCTATCGTAATTATCACCACGGCAATGATGACTACGACCGTTATTATGTTAGCTGAAAATGATAATGGTTGAAATACTACGGATGACATTTGAAGTCTTAGAATACATATAAGAAAGCTCACAGTGGAGGTAGAAATAAAAACATGAAGAAACAAAAACGAAGATAAACAAAGACAAGAATTGAGAATGAAAAGCGGAGAGATGGGATGCAAGAGAAAATAAAGAGAGGAGGGGGAGGGGGGGGGGGAGAAGGGAGGAATGGAGGGATGGGGTGGGGGTGGGGTGGGGGGCAACGCAGCAAAAGTGCATTCAGAAGCAACAATAAGGGATTAGAGGAATGGGCATAGCTAAGACAACAGCATGATCCCACAATATCTCTCTTTTTTTTGCCTCGGCCATCACTGCCGCCTGTCAAATGACACTTATCTCAGTCTTGCAGATCTTGTTTCTTTTTACTTCCAAAAGGTATGCACTGCAAGGAAATTGCTGCTGTGCAAAGTTTTCATTAAGTTGTTGGTGAGCGTGTGTATAAGTGAGTAACAGTGAGTGAATGACAGTCTCTCTCTCTCTCTCTCTCTGATTTTGTGGTAGTTGGATTAGACAGAGAGTGAAAAAGCAGCACAGATTTCATTTTCTGAACAAATTGTCAGACAGAAGGTGTGTGTGTGTGTGTGTGTGTGTGTGTGTGTGTGTGTGTGTGTGTGTGTGTGTGTGTGTGTGAGAGAGAGAGAGAGAGAGAGAGACAGACAGACAGACAGACATACAGACAGACAGACAGACAGAGACAAAGAGAGGCACAGAGAGAAAGAAACAGAGAGAGGCAGAGAGAGAGAGAGAGAGAGAGGGAGAGAGAGAGAGAGAGAGAGACAGACAGACAGACAAAGAGAGGCACAGAAAGAAACAAAGAGAGCCACAGAGAGAGAGAGGGAGAGAAGAAAGAAAGAAAAAATAGGGAGAAAAACAGAGACGGAGACAGACAGAGAATGTGATTATGTTTTCCTATAGGGAATTACCTTTGCATTCTTTCACTTCACTTTGAAATCCCGGCTCCCCAGTGTAAACGGATTGGGAGCGGAAGAGGATTAGAAAGAGAATGAAGGGCAGCGGTGTTGCACTGGGTGGAACACCTGCCCCGCCATTTAGTGGTCCCAGGTTTAAATATCGTCCAGGGATGTGTTCCTTTTCAACGCTTGCCCTTAGGAGATGAACCTTGAGACATGTCTTTCAAATAAGACAATAAAAATATTTGTTTCTATGCGAAGCATCGTTTTAACGCCTTGACTTTTGAACCTTAGTGAAATTAGTTCACTATAACACGAGTTGGATGGTAGACACTGTGCTTATCGATGATTTAGGTTTTCCAATCCTAAGAGGGAGAAGCCCAAATCACAGCCTAGTGGCTGTCATCCAGATCTTTAAGCTCTACCTCAGTGAGGCAACAACCAGCATGCTTGTCAGCAGCAGCAACGGGGTTAAGGGTTCAATGGAACTCAAGGTGACAAAGGCACTGATTTCTGGTGAACTTCCCTGCGAAGCTGTGTTGAATAGATGACGAAACTGAACAGGAAGTTGAAGACCAGTAAGAGGAGAAAAAGACGGAGCTCTTTTGTGGTGCTGTGATGTCCACACGAGAGCTGTTCGAACTCTCTCTCTCTCTGTCTGTCTATCTCTCTGTGTGTGTGTGTGTGTGTGTGTGTGTGTGTGTGTGTGTGTGTGTGTGTGAATGTGTGAATACTGATAATCATGTCCATCAAAAGATACACACACACACACACACACACACACACACACACACACACACAAACACACAAGGCGCGCATGCGCAGACGGCCGGCGCACTTTAAAAAGTGCAATCGAAACTTAGATCCCACATCAGCAATTCACCCTGCGGGAGACAAATTATGAGGGGAAAAACACGATCTGCTGATGCCTCTTATCCCTCGGTGCAGCCATTGAACGAACCCTGTTGGGATCTCTCTGTCTCTGTCTGTCTGTCTGTCTGTCTACCCCCCTCTCTCTCTCTCTCTCTCTCTCTCTCTCTCTCTCTCTCTTTCTCTCTCTCATAGTAATCGGGCATTCTAAAGTTAAAAACAACAACAACAACAACAAAGAAACGTAGCCCTCACAAGTCCATGATGTGATGAATCAGGATAATCAACCGATAAATAACTTTCATAACACACACACAAAAATAACATTGGTCTAAGGAAGCACAGACACAATTCAGTTTTAAATACAAAATAAGTGGAAAATAGATATAAAAAGGGAGAGGTATAAATAAAGGAAACTAAGTCAAACAGAAAGGAAGAAAGAGAACATAACAGTACAGAACAAGGTAAAATAGAATGACAGTAAGAAGTGAAGATTGAAAAAAGACAAAGTAAGGAATAAAGAGAAAGAAAGAAAAAAAGAAAGAAACAGTAAAAGAACAAAGAAAGAAAGGAATACAGAAAAAAACCACTTCAGTTATCAAGAAAGAAATAAGTTAACACAGGAGATTGAAAGAAGAAAAACAGAAAAAAATGAAGAAGAAAAGAAGAAAAAAAAAAAACAAAAAAGAGAGAAAAGAAAGAAAGACCGACAGACAGAAAGAAAGAACAGAAACAAAGAAAACCACAGAAACGGAAAAACCCAAAGAGAAACTGTACCCGACGGCTGAACAGAGGGATCAGTGGACTAACCAGATCCAAGACAGCAGCCTGATCCCAGCATCAACACGGACATTATCCCCCTGATCTGCCGCAGCCCCACACTGATAACCAGCCCATGCTTGTCCCGGGCGATCGCTGTGGCAGATTGGCTCCCCACCTCATATTGACTCGTGACGAAGCGTGAGAAAAGGAAAGGAAAACAAAGAAGAAGAAGAAGGAACAGATTTTTCCCCGTTACAAAGCAAACCAGACAGGTATTCAACTAACCAGGAAATCCATAAGAAATGGACACCCCTGTCTGTCTTTCTCTGCCCTCTACCTCCCTCCCACCTACCCCCTCACCACACACACACACACACACACACACACACACACACACACACCGTCTCCATATCCGGATAATGTAACCATACTAATACTACTTGGATATTCTGCAGTAAAGTATATTTCAAATTTCCATACTGCCAGAACGTTCTTGCTCGAGTCGTTGGGAGAAAAGAAAGAGAAATGAAAATGTCACAAACACATTTGATGAGCTTTAACAAACACAAGATAAAAAAGAGACAACGGAAACCCACACAGAACGAACCCAAAAAGAAAGAAGGAAGAAACCACAAACGCACAAAAAGCGATAACAAACCGATTTTTTAAGCCAGTCTAACAAGCAAAAACAAACCAAACCGAACAAAACCATTGACAAAATGATGGCACACAAGATACGGCCAGCAACCACTCGGAGGATTACAGGTATCAAGACAGCCAACAAAACAGATCGATGTCACAATCAGCGTTTACCATCTCTCTCCCCAGTCGGCCACAGTCAACAGTGCTGACAGCCAAACGATGGATGTACTTGGAAACGGTGGCTGATCTTTCCCTTTTTTCTTCTTCTTTTCTTTCTTTTTTGGCGAACAGGTATCGCTGTATTTGTTAATACATGTCCTTTCAACGGGTTCAAATAAGACAGTCATCGCTGAAACTGATCGAATCGAACTTTCATTCAACGTAAAAAGACAACAAACAAACAAACAAAAAGAAAAAAAAGAAAAAGCAACATTGGACATGTATCGCTGTAGTTGCACTGTTCCTTTTTGTCCATCATCAGGGTCATGTGAAACAGTTATCGTTGACGCTGAGATTTTATTTCGTATCTTTTCATGGCGTGATGTAGTCAGAGATCATTTTCGCTGGACATTTAACATATTAGACAACACACTTTATCTGTAATGACAGTTTAAATCTTTCCATCTGTGTGATAAAAAATGGTTGTCAGTTCGTTTGATCTTCCTTTTCCTGTGAAACAGCATCTTCTGTGAAATTAATGTGCATGTTTCGAGCGTACACTTTGGTGGTTATTGTTTGCTTTTAAGCCTTCTTTTACAAAACTGTGGGAATAACCACAGGGAACACTGAAACAGTCCAGCATGACATGTACCAAGAGTCTATCAGATAGACAGTGAGAAGGGGTGTGGTGATGTGTGGAGCTGGGTGACAGGGGCAGTGGAAGCAGCGATTAAAACAGCAACACGCAAGTCTCGCACAGACCACGTGCTCAGCGTGCGGAATGGAGCCCCATTTCTCATAACACGCTGATTGGCTGTCGGCAAGCCAGGAAGAGTTAACGTTCCTTAATGTCCACATCAAGACAAGCCTCGTCGCCTCTTCATGTTCATGGCGACTCGGGTGGTTGGGGAAAGCGCCTCCAGGGTTCAAACCTTCGAGGGAGGGAGTACACTAAGTTTACAATCTTTGCACGCTCATGTGGTTTTCTTTGGCAAGAAGAAAGAAATATGAAGATATAGTACACAGGCCTATCTTTCCATGTACTGGTCATCGTAAATCATGTTGATAACTACTTTTAAGCCGCACACATCTATTTCTGAGGTCACAAGAAAAACAACTTCTGTAATCATTGTTTCGTCATAGCCAAACTATATGCTGACCTTTCCTTCACCTCCATGTTTTCTTCATTTTCGTCTTTCCTTTCTCCAGGTTTATAAAATCACCACATGTTGGGTATCATAGTAACTCTCCTGTCTGTCCTCGCAGTTTGTATAATCATTGCTATTATTTTCATCCAAAATACTGTTACTGTTCATTCTGCATGTAAATCAGACATATTAGAGCTTTATGAAGATGATCTGTATCATTCTATCGCTCTCATTCATGACTAGTACACGCCAAGCACACACACACACCCCAAGTTAAACGAATCCTTCCAGATTTTGTATGGTATGGCAACAACTTTATCATCAATGTCACACAACTTTCATAGCATGTATACACATGATTACTCACAATTATGAATTATAGCTGTCCAATAAGCATGAGCATGGGTTGTGTGTGTGTGTGTGTGTGTGTGTGTGTGTGTGTGTTTGAAAAGTATGTGTGTGTGTTTTTATGCCTTCTTTTAACACTGTGTATGTGTTTAAACGTCTAAATGTGTGTTCTGTTAAAGCCTTCTTTCATCAAACTACGGGGATAACCACAGAGAACACCGAAACAGTCCAGCATGACATGTACCAAGAGTTTGTCAGATAGACAGTGAGAGGGGGTGTGGTGATGTGTGGGGCTGGGTGACAGGGGCAGTGGAAGCAGCGATTAAAGCAGCAACACGCAAGTCTCGCGCAGACCACGTGCTCAGCGTGCGGAATGGAGCGCCATTTCTCATAACACGCTGATTGGCTGTCTGCAAGCCAGGAAGAGTTAACTTTCCTTAATGTTCGTATCAAGACAAGCCTTGTCGCCTCTTCATGTTCATGGCCACTTGCATGGTTGGGGAAAGTGCCTCTAGGGTTCAAATCTCACTCGCGGGAAATGTTTGCACAGAGTTTACAGTGTTTATACACCCAGGTGATTTTCCTTGGCAGGATTAAAGACACACAATGACTTGGTACGCCATACTTACATTTCAGAGAGAGAGAGAGAGAGAGAGAGAGAGAGAGAGAGAGAGATGTTGATGAACGTGTTACAAATGTCATCAATATAGCCAAGCTTCAAATGTGTTTTCAGGTTATGCAGTGCATGTAATCACACATACAGTGTCACACCATTGCCCATTTATTTACATTTGTCCGCACTAAACTCTGTGTGTACATGTGTGTGTTTCATGTGTTTTGGTGAGAGAGAGAAAGAGAGATAGATAGATAGAGAGAGAAAGAAAGAGAGAAAGAGAGAGAGAAGAGAGAGAGAGAGAGAGAGAGAGAGAGAGAGAGAGAGAGAGAGAGAGAGTGTGTGTTCACTCTGTCTGGGAAGAAATGGTTTCGTCTGAAAAGTGAATATAAATACATGTCTGATGGGTAAATAAGAATAAAGTTACATAGCATATTTGAGTTTTCAAAGCACTCATCAGACTATCTATCAAAAATAATTGCAGAATAAGTGTGCCAGAATGTGACATGACATTAACCACAAACAATGTGCCATATATCATGAAAAAATAGCGTGGAAGAGCAACCCGCACGATACTAATGTCCTGTGTCAGTGCAGGTGGTGTGTGTGTGTGTGTGTGTGCGCGCGCGCGCGCGCGTGTGTGTGTGTGTGTGTGTGTGTGTGTGTGAGCGCTGGTGCGCGCGCTACAAATTTGATAAAGATCATGATCCTTCAACACCACTAGAGAGCGGACTGCAATATGCACGATGCTCCAGCTTGTGTCAAACTATCCCACACGTCAACAAGAGAGGGGACTGCAAGATGCACGATACTTCAGTTGTATCAAACTATCCCTCACGTCAACAACCAGAGAGGGAAATGCAAGATGTACGATACTAAAGCTTGTGTCAAAGTATCCCTCACGTCAACAACTAGAGAGGGGACTGCAAGATGCACGATGCTACAGCTTGTGTCAAAGTATCCCTCACGTCAACAACATGAGATGGAACTGTAATATGCACGATGCTCGAGCATGTGTCAAACTATCCCACACGTCAACAAGAGAGGGGACTGCAGGATGCACGATACTCCAGTTGTATCAAACTATCCCTCACGTCAACAACCAGAGAGGGAACTGCAAGATGCACGATACTCCAGTTGTATCAAACTATCCCTCACGTCAACAACAAGAGCAGGACACACTAGCGCAGACCACTTGCTCGGCGTGAGGAATAGCTTGCCGTTTCTCATAACACGCTGATTGGCTGCCGCCCAGCGAGAAAAGTTAATGTCCCTTAACATCCGAATCAAGACACGCTTCATGGGATCTTGGCGTTCAAGGCGACTTCCATGGCTGGAAAGCTCGTCTCTACAGTTCAAATACCGTTCCAGGGAAGGCGGGCGTGGATTTTACAGTGTTTACATGGTCAACTGAATTGTGTCGGCCGGGACACAGAAAGATGATGACATACAACATAGAACTGTTTCTTCTTCGATCGTTCATCATCAATCATTCGGATGAATGTTTGTTCAGAGAGAGAGAGAGAGAGAGAGAGAGAGAGAGAGAGAGAGAGAAGGAGGGAGAGATTCCGAAGGACAGGCAGAGAATATTACGTTTTGTTTTCAACATACATTCATACGCACATCTGTCACTGTCTGTCGCTGTCTTTGTCTCTGTCTCTCAGCCACTCCCCCCTCTCACTCCTCTCTCGCTTCTTGCCTGTCGTCACTAAACTATTCTTCGTCCGGGAAAAAAACAACGTAGCCATCTACATGAAGTCAATTTTTAACTGAGAGAAAGAGTGGGGGAAACACAATAAAAGACAGTTAAAACAGGATTATAGTCAGCGGTACTTGTATAATGATAAAACATTGGTTAAAAGGTTAAAAACTATTTTCTCATTACACAAACATTTAATACAAGACGACGTACGTGACGCACTTAGCGTTAGTCATACGTTTTTATTTCACATAAACAAAATCATTATCATTAGTAGTATCAGTAGTTTTTTTGATGACCTTTCTCCTTCGTTTACATTCTTTCGTATAAAAAGGGGGACAGAACGAAACAGCTAATTTCTGCTCCTTTTCTTATCACGAAAATGGAGACAGAAAAAAAAACAGAAATGGAAAAGAAAGGAAGCGATAGCAAAAACGAAAACGAAAAAGGAAGACAATGGAC
>NC_134897.1:24859674-24869674 GCF_041734735.1 Babylonia areolata | reverse complement strand
TCTCTCTCTCCGATATATCCACAAAGTGCATACACGAATGCACTGCACATGCACACTTATGATCATACATGTATACTCACGAAGGCGTAAGCGCGCGCTCGCACACACACACACACACACACACACACACACACACACACACACACACACACACACACACACACACACACACACACACACGCACACACACACACACTCTCACACACAAACAAACACACACACACACATATATACACACACACGCGCGCGCATGTACATACAAAGCGACAAACGTGAGAACTTGAGACAGAGAGAGAGAGAGAGAGAGAGAGAGAGAGAGAGAGAGAGAGAGAGAGGGGTGACGTGGAGAAGAGAATGAGACAGAGTAGGAGACATGAAGTGTCTCGCATTCACACACACACACACACACACACACACACACACACACACACACACACACACACACACACACACACACACACACACACACACACACACACACACACACACACACACACAGAGCACGTTCCCGCGTAAGGACCATCATGACAATATATGCGTTCACATCCACGAACCCCTCGACTGGGTTTGAGTGGCAGTCTGTACTTAAAATTTCCCCGAGGATCAGCCACACAGACAGAATGAGGACAAGAAGCACAAATGCAGAGAGAACGAGGGTGGGTGGACAGAGAGGTGAAGGGTATGGGCGTTGAGGGAAGAGAAAACAAAGAAAAAGCACGTCTTTATCGAGTCCCAACATTTTTGTTGTTGTTATAAGACTGAACCTGCCACTTTGAGTCGTCGATTGCTTGTGCACTGCATTGTGACCCCTGTCCATAAAAACAAACATATTACCAAAAATGACTGGAGCAGAAAGCTTCCTTCCTCCATACGCCAGTGCTATAAAATCTTGTAACACTTTGTTTTCACTGATTTGTACGCTACTTATAATAGAGATAGACAGATAGATAGATAGATAGATAGATAAATAGATAGATAGATAGATAGATAGATAGAGCGAGAGAGAGAGAGAGAGAGAGAGAGAGAGAGAGAGAGAGAGAGAGAGAGAGAGAGAGAGAGAGAGGCCATAAAGTCTGTTAACATAATGTTTCCACGGATGCTACTTATCATTGAGAAAGAAGTCTTTTTATTTTGTTTTTTTGTTTTGTTTCTGGCAACAATTAGTGTAGTGGCAAATGCACTTTTTTCTTTGTCTGCTTTTTCTTTCTTTTGTTTACCTTTGCAGTCAAAACCCCCATCAGCTCTCATTATTATCGCACCGTTTAGCCCAACATACACAATCCGCGCTTCTGAAAATGTGTCACAGTTTGTGCAACCGTCAACAGTGAATATCTGAAGTCCAAAAAAAGTAGACCTATTTTCTTCCACGAGTCCTAAGAAGCAAGTCAAATAAGTCATGATAACAAATATAACAAAGAGAGTGACAAGACAGGGGGAAAGAACGAAAGGAAGAACGGAAGAAGAAAAAAAAAGAGGTTGATACAAAGGAATTCTGAAAGAAACCCTTGTCATCACCTGCAGGTGAAGAGCAGGCTGTGGAATATGAGAGCTGAGAGCAAAGTGGAGGGGGGAGGGAGGGGGAGGGAGATGGTGGTGGTGCGACAGAGCCGAGCGATGAGGGAGTGAGGTGTGGGGAGACAGGGATGGAAGCGGTGGGGGTGGGGGAGGTTATGGGAGGCACAACAGGAACAATGCCAGCTAAAGCCCTATATGTACGACGTGGACTGTGTCAGGGTCTTCGACTTTTGTGTTCGTACATTTTCCACTCTGTCTGTGGACTGCTCGTGTGAAGAATGTAGAAACGTCGTGAGAGAGACAGAGAGAGGCAGAGAGAGATAGACAGACAGAGAGAGAGACAGAGAGACATAGACAGAGAGAGAGAGTGGAATGGAATGGAATGGAATTGTTTATTCACATGTAGGCCTCCGCCCCAAGTAAAGGGGTTAACAAAGCAAGAGAGAGAGAGAGAGAGAGAGAGAGAGAGAGAGAGAGATGAAAATAGAGAGAGATGAGACAGAAAAGGGGAAGGAAGGGGTGGTGTGATGGGGTGGGGGTGAGGGTGAGGTAAGAAGAAGGGAAAAGGAAAGGGGGATAAAGGATAGAGCCAGGGTGAGGGAGGGTGAGTGAGAGGGGAGACACAGGTGGAGAGACGGAAACAGGGAGATTGACGGACAGAAAGACGGAGACAGAGACAGCACTCGAAACAGAGTGACAGACAGAGAATCAGGACAGACCATGGAAGGTGACTGATCGCTACACTTTGAAGATGCACATGTTACATACACGTCTGAATTGAAAACAAAAACAACTACAAACAAATGAACAACGACCTCTCAGGAGCAGAAAACTGGAGAAGTCGAACACTGTTTGTTAAGGTCTGACATTACTGCTCTCTCTCTCTCTCTTTAACTCCTTCACTATGGGCTGAGGCCAACATGCGAATAAACAATTCCATTCCATCTCTCTCTCTCTCTCTCTCTCTCTCTCTCTCTCTCTCTCTCTCTCTCTCTCTCCACACACTGCTTGAATAACACGAGAACATATTTTCTGTCCACATCTCCACCTTTTAGTCAAACTGCCGACGCATATTTTAATTGCACTAGAACGTTACTGACTTTGCGGCACTCCTTCATCTTGTTTACCTTCAAGAGGTGCATTTGTTTCTGATCTGAATAAGACGGAGGTGATTAAGCATGAACCATCATCATCGTGCGTTAATGCAACTGTTAATGCACAATGGATATCTTCCAATGTCGCCAGAAATCATTGCATCTGAGGTTATGGAACTTTACACCCAGAAATCTTTCCTGGCAGAAAGAGAGAGAGAGAGAGAGAGAGAGAGAGAGAGAGAGACAGACAGACAGACAGACAGACAGACAGACAGACAGAGAAACAGAGAGCAAGACAGAGAGAGAGACAGAGACAGGCAGAGACATACAGACAGAGAGGGAGAAACAGACGGACAGATAGGGTCCAACAACAACAAAGAAAACAGAGAATGAGGAAAAAGAACAGACAGGATGACGAGCAGAACAAAAAGGAGAAAGAAAGATTGAGAAGAAGAATGTCATAGCTGAGCTCTTGGACAAAGAGAAGCTGTTGAAGCAGGACGTAGCAGTTTCTCTCCCTTCCCCCTCACTTCCGTTGAACTCCAGAAGAAACCCTTATCGGCCACTGGTGGAGAGCAGGTTGTGGAACGTGAGAGAAAGGAGTGGGGTGGCAGAGAAAATAGGAATAGAAAATGGTGGTGGAGAGACGGAGGTGAGCAATGAGGGAGGGAGGCTGATGTGTTAGAAAGCACAGAACATACAAAATCCGCTGATAGTACAGTGTCTATTGTGTCAGGGTCATCAGTCTGTCCCTCCTTTACATGGCGGATGCTGAAAAATAAAATTGTTAATATCATGTGGCGAGAATGTGTGTATGAGTGTGTGTGGGTGGGGCGGGGGGGGGGGGGGGGGGGGGGGGAGAGAGAGGGGGGGAATGGAATTGTTTATTCACATGTAGGCCTCCCTCCCAAGTGAAGGGGTTAACAAGGGAGAGAGAGAGAGGGCAGGTGAGAGAGAGAGGGAGAGACAGAGACAGACAGACAGAAAGAGACAGATACAAAGAGAGACAAAGGGAGAAAGAGATCGAGAAAGGCAGAGGGAGAGGGACAGAAGAGAAAAGACAGAAATGAGGTGAGGAAAAGGAGTGTGGGAACAGATCGATGGAGAGGGAGTGTGACAGATGAATGAATGAAGAGTGGGCGGGGAAGGGAAGAAGTGAAGGGAATGGTGGGGAAAAGAAGAGAGAGAGGGGGGAGAGAGAGAAGGAGAGAGGTAGACAGACAGACAGAGATTGTGAGACAGAGACAGGGGCAGAGAAATATTGAGAGAAGTACGTGGAAGGAAAAAAACAATTGTTTGTGGCACACAAACACAGAGAATGAGCGAGAGACAGAACACACACACACACACACACACACACACACACACACACACACACACACACACACACACACACACAAATAAAATAAAATACAAAAACACAAAGCAAACAAACAGATATACATACACACAGACAGACAGACAGACAGGCAGGCAGGCAGGCAGGCAGACAGACAGACAGACAGGCAGGCAGGCAGGCAGACAGACAGACGGGCAGACAGGCATACAGACAGACAGATGGACAGGCAGACAAGCATGCACAAGGACTTGCTAATTAAATTTCTGATGTTTTGTGACCCTAATTTATTTCCTCTAAAACAAAAGGGTGAAAATCCAGGTGACAAGAATATTTAATTTTCAGTCTAATATCATCATCTTAGATGAACAGACTATAAATAAATAAACGAACGAAGAATATTTAAGAGCTGAAATTGAAACACACACACACACACACACACACACACACACACACACACAACGCGCAACACACACACACACACACACACACACACACACACACACACACACACACACACAACGCACAACACACACACACACACACACACACACACACACACACACACACACACACACACACACAGAAGAGGGAAAGGAAAGGAGGTGGGACTGATTGGAGAGAGAGAGAGAGATAGATAGATAGAGAGAGAGAGAGAGAGAGAGAGAGAGAGAGGGAGAGAGAGGGAGAGAGAGAGAACAGAGACAGAGGCAGATACGGACAGACAGACAGAGACACAGACAGAGAGAGATAGGTTATAAATGGTGGTATGGAAGTGAATGAGTGCCCTTGAGAGAAGAAATCCGAAATAGACACAACAGAAGAAGGAAGAAAGAGATAGACAAAAACAGAGACGATACAGACATAAAGAAAGAGACAGAAGTGCATGCAGGCAGAAAGAAAGAAATAAACAAAGCATGAAGCAAACAAAGAACAGAGGAAGAGTGACACAGCTGAAGACGTCACTGCGGACAAAGAGAAGCATCTGAAGCAGAATACGGCAGCTTCTCTCCCTTTCCCCTCACTTCCGCTGAATCCAGAAGAAAACCTTGTCGCCCATTGGTGGAATGATAGCTGTAGAACTTGAGAGGTGGGAGTGGGGTGGCATTGAAGATGGCTGGGAGGAGAGGAAGGTGGTGGATGACAGTGCGGAAGTGGGTTGGTATTGAGGATGGCTGGAAGGAGAGGAAGATTGTGGATGACAGATGGGAGTGGGGTGGCACCGAGGATGGCTGGAAGGAGAGGAAGGTGGTGGATGACAGATGGGAGTGGGGTGGCATTGAGGATGGCAGGGAGAAGAGGAAGATTGTGGATGACAGATGGGAGTGGGGTGTCATTGAGGATGGCAGGGAGAAGAGGAAGATTGTGGATGACAGATGGGAGTGGGGTGGCATTGAGGATGGCTGGAAGGAGAGGAAGGTGGTGGATGACAGATGTCTGGGAGTGGGGTGGCATTGAGGATGGCAGGGACAAGAGGAAGATTGTGGATGACAGATGGGAGTGGGGTGGCATTGAGGATGGCTGGGAGGAGAGGAAGGTGGTGGATGAAAGAGATGGGAGTGGGGTGGTATTGAGGATGGCTGGGAGGAGAGGAAGGTGGTGGATGACAGATGGGAGTGGGTCGGCATTGAGGATGGCTGGGAGGAGAGGAAGGTGGTGGATGACAGATGGGAGTGGGGTGGCATTGAGGATGGCTGGGAGGAGAGGAAGGTGGTGGATGACAGATGTCAGGGAGTGGGGTGGCATTGAGGATGGCTGAGAGGAGAGGAAGGTGGTGGATGACAGATGGGAGTGGGGTGGTATTGAGGATGGCTGGAAGGAGAGGAAGGTGGTGGATGACAGATGGGAGTGGGGTGGCATTGAGGATGGCTGGAAGGAGAGGAAGATTGTAGATGACAGATGGGAGTGGGGTGGCATTGAGGATGGCTGGGAGGAGAGGAAGGTGGTGGATGACAGATGGAAGTGGGTCGGCATTGAGGATGGCTGAGAGAAGAAGGTGGTGATGGATAACAGATGGGAGTGGATTGGCATTGAGGATGGCTGGAAGGAGAGGAAGGTGGTGGATGACAGATGGGAGTGGGGTGGCATTCAGGATGGCTTGAAGGAGAGGAAGGTGGTGGATGACAGATGGGAGTGGGGTGGCATTGAGGATGGCTGAGAGAAGAAAAAGGTGATGGATAACAGATGGGAGCGGATTGGCATTGAAGATGGCTTGAAGGAGAGGGAGGTGGTGGATGACAGATGGCTGGGAGTGGGGTGGCATTGAGGATGACTGAGAGAAGAAGGTGGTGGATGACAGATGGGAGTGGGGTGGCATTGAGGATGGCTGGAAGGAGAGGAAGATTGTAGATGACAGATGGGAGTGGGGTGGCATTGAGGATGGCTGGAAGGAGAGGAAGATTGTGGATGACAGATGGGAGTGGGGTGGCATTGAGGATGGCTGGGAGGAGAGGAAGATTGTGGATGACAGATGGGAGTGGGGTGGCAGTGAGGATGGCTGAGAGAAGAGGAAGGTGGTGGATGACAGATGGGAGTGGGGTGGCATTGAGGATGGCTGAGAGAAGAGGAAGGTGGTGGATGACAGATGGGAGTGGGGTTGCATTGAGGATGGCTGGGAGGAGAGGAAGGTGGTGGATGACAGATGGGAGTGGGGTGGCATTGAGGATGGCTGGAAGGAGAGGAAGGTGGTGGATGACAGATGGGAGTGGGGTGGCATTGAGGATGGCTCAAAGGAGAGGAAGGTGGTGGATGACAGATGTCAGGGAGTGGGGTGGCATTGAGGATGGCTCAAAGGAGAGGAAGGTGGTGGATGACAGTGCGGAAGTGGGGTAAGCGAGTGGAAGGTACAAAAGATACAAGGCCGCTCATGCTTACGAATAGGGTACGCTGTGTCACGGTCTTCGCTGTGTCACTCATTTGCATAAAGAATGCATACATGTAGAGATTTATTCTTCTCAAATGGAGAGAATGAGACTGTCAGAGAGAGAGAGAGAGAGAGAGAGAGAGAGAGAGAGAGAGAGAGAGAGAGAGAGAGAGAGACAGAGAGAGAGACAGACAGACAGACAGACAGACAGAAACAGACACAGAGTAATAGTCAGACTGAGAGACTGAAAAAGAAAGTGAAACAAGGTGAAAGGAGCAATGGGAGAGACAGACAGACAGACAGACAGACAGAAGGGGAGGGGATGAAGGGAAGGTTCGTTCAGCACACACAAAAAAGAGTGTAGATAGCGGGGGCAGGAGAGGAAAAGAGGGAAGGAATGGTTCTGGAGTGAGAGAAGGTTGATGAAAATGGGACGCAGACCAATTGGGAAATCTGAAATAAGAAAAGTGGACAAACGGAGACACAAACTTCAAGAAGGAGAGACAGACATGCATGCAGAGAGAAACAAAGAAAGAAACAAAGCATGAAGCAAAGAGAGGAAGAGCGACACAGCTGAAGACGTCACCGCTGACAAAGAGAAGCATCTAAAGCAGGACACAGCAGCCTCTCTCCCATCCCCCTCACTTCCGCTGAATCCAGAAGAAACCCTTGTGGGCCACTGGTGGAGTGATAGCTGTAGAACTTGAGAGATGGGAGTGGTGTGGCAGTGTTGAGAGTGGAGAGAAGAGGAAGGTGGTGGAGTGACAGTGATGAACAATGCGGGAGTGATGGAGGGTGGGTGGAAGGTACAATAAGATACAAGGCCACTAATACTAATGAATAGGGTCTGTTGTGTCAGTGTATTCAGTGTGTCACTCATTTGCATAAAGAATGCATACACGTAGAGGATTATTCTTCTCGTGTGGAGAAAATGTGTGTGCGTGAGAGAGAGAGAGAGAGAGAGAGAGAGAGAGAGAGAGAGAGAGAGAGACAGAGACAGAGACAGAGACAGACAGACAAACAGACAAAGAGAGAGTCACAGACACTTACACAGACAAAATCAGAACTAGAAATAGTCTGACAGACAGAGACAAGATGAAAGGGGATTAGTGAAGGAGAGATAATGAAGGGATGATTGATTTAAAAAAAAGAACACAGAGTGGAGATAGAGGAGGCAGGAAAGGGAAAGGAAAGGAAAAGAGGGAAGGAGTGATTTTGAGAGACAGAAGGTTGAAGAGAATGGGATGGAAGTGAATGGGGGACACTAAAATAATCAAAGTGGACAGAGATACAAACTTCCAGAAAGAAAGAGACAGACATGCATGCAGGCAGAAAGAAAGAAATAAACAAAGCATGAAGCAAACAAAGAACAGAGGAAGAGCGACACAGCTGAAGACGTCAGCGTGGACAAAGAGAAGCAGTTGAAGCAGGACACAGCAGCTTCTTTCCCATCCCCCTCACTTCCGCTGAACTCCAGAAGAAACCCTTGTCGCCCACTGGTGGAGAGATGGGAGAGGGGAGGGAGTGGAGAGAAGGGTGGAGAGGAAGGCAGCTGAGTGACAGACTTGAGTGATGAGGAGAGGGAGGGGGGCAAGGAGTGGAAGCACGAGGGATGTGTGGACGGGTGGTGTGTGTGTGTGTGTGGGGGGGGGGGGGGGGGGAGGGGCACAACACAGATACAAGGCAAGCAAACTCCGAATGTACAACGCGGACTGTGTCAGGGTCTCCAACGTTTGTGCTCGACCATATCTCACTTTGTCGACAGTTCACGTGGACAGTCTAGAAATGTAAAAAAAAAAAAAAAAATCAACCTCTTCTGACCTGGAAAGGATGAGACGGAAGAGGAAGGGAAAAGGGAAGCAGAAGAAAAGAAAAGGAAGGAGATATTGAGAATGCGAGAAACAGATACATAAAACAGGAAGACAAGCAGAATGTAGAGAGTGGAAATCGTAAAGGAAGGAGTTACTTTGGGAGAGAGAAGAAATAGAGGGAGAGAGAGAGAGAGAGAGGGGGAGAGAGAGAATAAATAAAGGAAGAGAGGCGGAGAGAGAAAGAGAGGGTACAGAGACAGAGGGCGAGAGAGGGAGGAGGAGGAGAGAGAAAGAAACTTGTGAGAAGGGATGGGTGGAAGGAATGAAACACTCGATTTAGAGTCAGACAAAAAAATAGATACAGAAACAGAAAAACAATTAGACTCACAGAGAGAGAGAGAGAGAGAAAGAGAGAGAGAGGAGAGGGAGGGAGACGGGGGAAGGGAGAGAGAGACCTGTTTGTGCCCGCCCACACACACACACACACACACACATACACACACACACACACACACACACACACACACACACACACACACGGACTTATTAAATTTCTGATGTTCTATTACCTCGTTGCATTGCTCGAAAACAAAGGTGGACACACCAGGGTGACAGGAATATTTAGGACGAAATGAGATTGTGAACAAAACTAATGTTGAAGCTCGAAATTGAAACAAACACACACACACACACACACACACACACACACACACACACACACACACACACACACACACACACACACACACACACACTGACATACTGAGACAGACAGAGACAGACCGACAGGTTCAGACGAAGAGATAAGACTTTTTCACAACTCAGATATATGGGGGTGGTGGACGTTTTTACAAGTTTTGAAATGCTATTTACACATCATCCGCTGTCTGTCTCTGTCTCTCTCTGTCTGTTTGTCTCTTTCTCGCATCTGTCTCTCTGTCTGTCTCTCTCTCTCGCAATGATCTTTAGATTTTAGAATACACGCGGTCAGAATCTTGTCTGCCAAGAGATATTCGACCACAGTCGCTGAAAACAGCACGTTCAGGCAATGAGCATTAATAGTCGTTGCCTTGCATATACATGTTCTAGATCATAAATACCCACACAGTTTCTTTATATTCCTACTTCGGATTGTTTGTTGTTGTTGTTGTTTTTCCGTGCCACCATCCTTGACGCAGTGTAACCAAATAGCAAGAGACTCTTTGGTATTGTCTTTCTCTCGGCTTTACAGGTCCCTGGGAACCAGCTAATGCCTTGCCCTGATGGGGGAGACCCTTGTCGGCCAATTTGTCGATGCCAGTAAATAAGCTGGCAGCAAGGAAAATCTTTTTAGCTAGCGACAAGGGGATGCTAACACATGGAGGATTTTTCATCCTGAAAT
>NC_134897.1:24847174-24857174 GCF_041734735.1 Babylonia areolata | reverse complement strand
GGGAATTGGCCGATCGTTCAGGTGGCTTTCTGACAAAAGTCCTGTAGTCTGTGGGTATGATAGCCAAACGTTCCCCGTAAATCAGCCCAGAGCGGCGAGGGTTAGTTGAGGGCTAGACCACAGAGCTTAAGTCCGGGGTGCACACTTACATCATAAACATCGTAGTTTTCTTGCTCTACCTCTCCCCCTCTCCCCCACCTGGAGCGGTACACACCCACACCCTCTACCCCACCGCAGCCCCTCGTCCCGCCGCTGGTCTGGGCCCATTCCAGCAGACTGTTTAATTGCTGAAGTTTGTAAAGGGCACCCAGATGACTGTAACCCAAAACACGTCTGTTGGTTTCCAGGGAGATGGGTAAGTTTACCGTATGCATATGGATCGGTCGGTCGGTCAGTCGGTCTCTGTGTGTGTGTGTGTGTGTGTGTGTGTGTGTGTGTGTGTGTGTGTGTGTGTGTGTGTGTGTGTGTGTGTGCGCGTTTTTGAGAGTTAGCGGGATGGAAGTCGGGGTGTTGGCGCGCGCGTTAGTGTGCTTCTACAGGATTGTTGAACTTAAATTTCCAAACAATGGCATCAAATAGTATTTATGTATTTATTCTAACATTGATTGTGTTTAGGACTGACTACAATGTTTCAGCAAACAACAACAGTTGAAATCACCACATGTTCTCGAATGATTCCAGAGACTTTTTTTTTTAAACGTAAGTCTGCAATCGAAGAGCAGACACGGCGCATGCTTTTCAAAACCATATCATCATTTTACAAACGTTAAATATGTGCGCAATATAACATACTTTTCAGATTTTCAGTACCACAACCAAGCTGCTGAGAGTATTCAGTTTTCTAAATAATTATCCCACAAAGGAACAGTCATATGACAGTTAAATAACTCACTGGAACCTTCTGGAAGCTGCTGGAACTATTACGTTTTCTAAATGAACGTCACACAAATAAACAGTTCATATAACTGTTTGGAACTTTCTTGAAGCTTCAGCATTTGAATTAACCAACAATGCTTCAACGATGGAAAACTGAACTCTGTAACGCAATGATTCACAGCCAAGGCTCCAAATAAAAAGAACACTTTCGCATCCATACAGTCTACACGGACTCTTGTGCTTAAATCTATTTTCGGCTTTACTGCCGATATCTGATACTGCCTGATGACTCACTGGAAGGTGGAGGGTGGGGGAAAGGGGGGAGGGGGGGGGGACAGGAAAGCCCTGCCAGCCGTACATTTCATGTTGATACTATCGCCTTTCTGTCTTCGCTGTTAACTTGTGATGTGACGCCGGTTGCTGATTCATTGGTCCCAGGGTATCGGACGATAGATGTGCAGCGATAGTCCTTTATCTTCATCATTATTAACATCGTCATCATCGTCATCGCTATCGTTGTGATCGCCACACAAGTAACAAAATGTTACTTACATGTTCATGAAGTGAAAAGAAAAAAGATTGTCGGTATGTTGAAGAAGAAGGAGAAGATGATGACGATGATGATGATTATGATGATGGCGTGAATGTGTGTGACGCCGCCCTCAAGTGTAACTCGGAGTCAAAGAAAGATCATTTCACAATTACCATCTTTGTTGCATCAGTTGAACATTTGTCGGTGAAATTAGGTTCACAGTTCATGTAAGCCTCGGAGAAGTGGTCCGGTCTGATCCACAATGCTTTCGATATGAAGGCGAAAAAAGGTAACTTACAGCACATAGTTGTCAATCCTATATTGAGCTGTCTGCGCGTGCTGCTTCCTTCGTGCATTGAAGGAAAAGGATATGACATGATCAGTCTTTGGCTGTGATGATCGCCCATCCAACCAAAACTCTTCAGCAATCTTATAACAGTTTAAAGACCCACAGCGGAAAACTCGCCAAGCACGACGTGATGCAACTATGTAGATAAACACAGTACTGTGATAACAAATTCGTTTCAACTCTGGTTGTGCTGATTTGATCTAAGCATGAATAAATCATGATCCGTGTAAATGTTACCTTATTCGGTGATATCGTTGTTTTTCTCCAGAGGTTCACGATATACATCATCAGAACAGATTACATGCATTAAAAAACTATTTCACATGCATTTTACCCTCCTCCCTCCCCACATATGCACATACTCGTGTACATACACACGCACGCATGCAAACATACAAACACACACACACAAACACACACACACACACAAACACACACACACACACACACACACACACACACACACATACATACATCGCTTATGTCACTCCCGATGAATATGACACAACAACACTCAAAGTACACTGTTTCTTTCGGACCCCCCCACCCCCCACCCCCACCCCCAAAGGGATTTTGTTTCCACTGCCCCATGTCAGATTCCACTCTAACCCCCCAAAGAAAAACAAAACAAAACAAAACAAAACAAAAAAACCAAAACACCACCATGATCTGTTGCTGCTCACAGCTACACTAAAGAGACTGTCAGAGTCTGAACGCACGGTCTTTGAAGCAAGTCAGATCCCCATCGTAATGGATGACGCTCTCCAGAGGAACATTGATGTGGTAGCTAAGTGGCCAAACCGTCTCCCCTGTCGATAGTTCTGAGATCACTTCCGACCTCCATTTTCAGAGAGACAGACAGAATGACACGATGGGGGAGAACGTGTGGTAGTATAGAGGAAACGAGTGGGGGGTTGAGGGAGGGGGGGGGGGGGCAGGACGGGGAGAGATGAGGAGAGAGGATAGTACGCTGGACGTTGATTGTGTTTGTCAGAGGAAAGAGCTTCCTGATGATGTCCCCTCGTGCTGCCTGGTTTCAGAACTGTCAGGGGAAGAAGTGTGTATGTGTGTGTGTGTGTGTGTGTGTGTGTGTGTGTGTGTGTGTGTGTGTGTGTGTGTGTGTGTGTGTGTGTAGTAGTAGTAGTAGTAGTAGTAGTAGTAGTAGTAGTAGTCTTCAGTTTAACGTCTTCCACTTTAAGTGATATTAGTGTGTGTGTGTGTGTGTGTGTGTGTGTGTGTGTGTGTGTGTGTGTGTGTGTGTGTGTGTGTGTGTGTGTGTGTGTGCTGCCAAACAGCATCACTGAAGCAGAATAAGACAAAGTGAAAACGAAAGCTTCAGTCTTTGTCTTTGTTTTTCTTTCACCTTTTTTTTCATTGTCTCACCAACTGGCAGATCCCAGATCAACATACACATCCACTAACACACACTGACAAACAAAAGTACATTAAGAGAGAGAGAGAGTGAGAGAGAGACAGAGACAGAGACAGACAGATAGGCAGACAGACGGGGAGAGAGAGAGAGAGATAGGGAGAGAACAAAGCCAAATTCAAAGCGCAGTGTTCCTTTCAAATGCCACCTGAGTGGCCTACTTCAACTGTTCCACGTCAAATTTCGCACCAATGCCTAAAAGGAGTGGTCAGAAAGAAAAACAAAAACAAAAAAAACACCGTGATCTGTTGCTGCTCACAGCAAAACTAAAGGGACTGTCAGAGTCTGAACACACGGTCTTTGAAGCAAGTCAGATCCCCATCGTAATGGATGGCGTTCTCCAGAGGAACATTGATGTGGTAGCTAAGTGGCCAAACCGTCTCCCCTGTCAATAGTACTGAGATAATTTCCGACCTCCCTTTTCAGAGGGAGCCAGATTGACAAGATGAGGAACTACGTATATGGAACATGAAGGGTATGGGGGAACGTGGTGGGGACGGAATGAGGAGAGAGGGTGAAAGATCGGTGGTGTGCCTATAAAACAATACTTCTTGAAGGTGCCAATATTCATAGTAATGATTAAGAAGAAAAGGAGACGGTCGGGATTATGATCAGATTAATAATTATGAAATCACCGATATCAAAGATGACAGTGATGATAAACGTGTTGAGGAAGTAGAGGGGGTGTGTATTATTTTTCAATTTGCACGGCAGGAGACATATTTTATAAATTCCAAAGAACTAGATTGAAGCCAGCTGAAGAAAAGTGAACTGTTTTAGACCACAACAATAGCATTATGACACATACTATTTCAGGCATTCTTTTTGTTTGACATACAGAAGATTCGTTGACACACGTTCTGGACCGGAAAGGAAACAACACAAATGCAGTCATATGTTATGATCATCCACAGACCAGCCGTCCATGACTACCACGCCAGGCCAATCAACAAAAAGACAGCACCAGTACATCTTAACTCACTCAGTACAGCCAGTCCTCTCTTCTCCTCTACACAGACCCCTCGGATGTCCATTGGGTGTCTGAATGACCCAACCTTTAGCTTCCGTCGTCAGAATTGTGGTATTCTTTGTCAACATTCACCTCTTCAGTATAAGAGCCTTCCGCTTGCAATATTTTGATGATGGTAACTGGGGTGAAACGCTGTTAACGTCGTCTCTTTCGCCGTTCGTATGGAGAGAGTTAAACAATGCTAACCGCAGTGATTATGAGACTGACGCGCTACCTACTGCGCTATCGAGGCACTACCGTCGTCCTACGCCTCGGAGAATGGATGTCTGCACCTTCTAACTATCCATGGGACTGCCACAAGGGTCTCCGCTCTCCTGTCCTCTACAATGTCTACACGAAGGGCCTTGCAGACTTAAACAACAATGGAATAGCTCGGGTGCTTACTCTTGCGGATGATGGCCTGGTCTTCAAAACTTCGAAAGATGTTCAGGAAAGAACTAAAGCCGTCCAGAAACAACTAAACAATATTGCTCAATGGTGCAAAGACACAGGATCTTCCATCAATCCAGCGAAAGTGCAAACGTTGCTGTGCACCCTCAACAACAGAACTGCGAGCAAATCACCACCACCTGTGTCATTCGACGGGATTCAGATCGAGAAAACTGAATGCCAACGTTACCTAGGAATACACTTCGACAGGATGCTGACCTTCAAAAAACATACGGAAAATACTGTTCTCAAATGCAAAAAGGGCCTTTCAGTCTTAAAAGCAATGGCAACCAAAGGTATTGAACAACGCCACCTCTTCCTGCTATACCAATCACTCGTCCTCAGTGTGATCGACTACGGACTTGGGCTAACAACACCATCTCAAAGCAACCTCCTCAAATTAGAAAGAGTTCAAAATGAGGCTGATCCTTGGAACAACAAAAGGCACGCCCACAGAAACCATGTGATACCTGCTTGACATTCCTTCAGTGCAGGCCAAAGACAAGTTAGAACAGGTCAAGACCTACTTCAAAGCATTAGAAAACCCTCAAAACCCACTGCATGACGCAGTCAAAGAACCAAAAGGCAGCCGTCTAGGATGAGGAAGATCATGGATGGGGCAAGCAGAAGACACAATCCAGCTAGTATGCCGACTACAAGACCTGAAAGAAACAAAAGAATGGGAGAAAAACCCCGAAAACCTCAACCATCTATTCAACACAGCCATTTCACCCACTCTAGGAAGACATTGTCGGGAATGGCCAGAGGGCAAAACTGATGCGGAAGTGAAGCTATTCATAGAAGAAAACAGTAAAGAAGAGGACATCATCATATATACAGATGGCTCAGTCACCAAAGACCAATCCGGTTGGGGATTCACTGCGAAACAAAATGGAAAAACAATTAGGGAAGAGAATGCTGCCTGCAAAGTCACAAACTCCAGCCTAACGATGGAAGTTGAAGCTGTGACACATGCCCTCCAGTGGCTATCGTCCATCCATACGCCCGGAAACCAACATGCCATGATTCTAACCGACTCAATGAACCTCATACAGAAAATTGAAAACGGAATGGGAAGCCCAGAGTGGCATAAGGCAATGCGCAACTTTCAGATTAAAAAACTCACATGGTCATACTGCCCGGGACATGCAGGTGTTAAGGGAGGTGGGCGAGCTGACAGACTTGCTGGTAACGCAACAACAACGAGCAGCCTACATCTAGGAAAATCGGAAATCCTCAGAAAAGTCAAAGAATATCAAAAAGAACAGGTACTAGGCCATCACACCATCGATCGCCTCAAAGAAATAGAAGCAGAGAGAGGGAGCGGCCGTAAGTCTAACATGAAAGGTAGAGCACGATGCTTTGCTAATCAAACAAATATCGGCATCATTTCCAAACCAACATTGCGCAAATTTCTTCAAAACGGAACAGAGTCTCTGTGGGCTTTTCCAAACACAATAGACTGAGCAACACACTAGACGCCACTTTCTTGGCATCAGAGATCTTTTCCCATCCCTCTTGCGGCCAATCAGTGGCAGCCTCTGTGCGTGTGTGTATGTGTGTGCTTGTGTGCATGTGTGGGTCTGTATGTTTGAGTGCGTTTGTGCATGCGCGAGGGTGTAAGTGTACACAAGTGTCAGGAGAGTTCTGTGCACGTGCGTATGTGTGTGTGTGTGTGTGTGTGTGTGTGTGTGTGTGTGTGTGTATGTGTGAGGGGAGGGGGGTACGAGGTGGAGGGGGGGGTAGAGGATGAGGTATGTGAGTGTATGCATGCCTACACTGTGGGAGCAACGGGATATTGGAAGGTGCGGGTGTATATATATATATATATATATATATATATATCTTTGTATATATGTGTGTGGGGTTGGGGGTGGGGGATATGGGCGTATGTGTGTGTGCTTGTACAAGTAAGTGTTCATCTCTGTGTGTGTGTGTGTGTGTGTGTGTGTGTGTGTGTGTGTGTGTGTGTGCCGTGGAAGCTGCGATACGTAGCCTAGAAATGAGTGTGTGGAGGAGGGGGGTAGAGGAGGTGCAGGGTAATGTGTGTGTGTGTGTGGGGGGGGGGGGGGGGTGCGGGGGGGGGGGGGGGGGGCTCATGGGCTCATGTACGTTTATATGGATTTGTCCGAACGCAGTGACGCCTCATTGAGCTACTGAAACTGAAACTGCTGACCGCAATTCCAACACCATTCTTACTCCCTCAACCAAGGAAACTCTGAAAACGTTTGAATTCACCTTCCAGTGACTATAAAAGAAACACCAAAAAAACCAAAAACGATAAAAAACAGTTCCAGTACACGAAAAGGTAAATGGAGCATATTGACAAATAGCATCGCAGCCAGGGCAGATGGTATCAATCCAGATGTTTATGTTTTCACTGCATGGGAATCATAACAGAACAGTCTGCCAAGTGGTAATGAAAGGTGAAACGACTGTAAGGAAAATTGCATGTGACGAACTGGCGGAAAATGGTGATAAAAAACAATCAAGCTGACAGACCAACGAGGGAACAAACAGAAAGTAAAGTGCTGACAGCAAACAACAGCCAGAAAGCAAGACAACTGCCTGCATCGAGTTAAAAATACCACCAGCATTTGAACGTTTCTGGCCAGTCATTACCTGTGCACATCAATGATATAAAATTCATTCCGAAATAGTATTTGATGTCACATGATGTATCGAGTTTACCTTCTTATACTATTGTAGCTCAACGCATAGTTTGGCACGTGGAATTGCTGTAAAAGAAAGTATTCAAGCACAAAAAGACAAATTACTAGAATTCACTGTGCAGTATTTTGCTGACGAAAACATTTGATTTCTGAATCGAAATCCGAGTTGTGATTTCGTTTCCAAGCAGAACTATTTTGTGAAAGTCTATATTTCTCTAATCTCTAAACATTATTGTTAAGTTCTCAAAACAAGCTTCACAGGCCTCCCATGGTAAGTGAATTCCACATGCTCTGTATTTTTCACACACATTCATGCATGAACACACGTGCACGCGCATGCACACGCACTCGAGCGCGCGCGCGCGCGCACACACACACACACACACACACACACACACACACACACACACACACACACACACACACAGCAACAACAACAACAACGACAACAACAACAGAAAACAGAGACAGACAGCAGAGAGGGCAAGAAGAAAAATGCGGAAAGCCTTTTCAATTGCTGTACAACTGCAAATCGTGTGTTGCCTGTTTTGAATGTTTTCCATTGCATTGCTGACTACCTAGCACATCCCACAAGAGCAGTCATGGTAAAACCATCATCTATCGCTCACTGCACTCAAACGACAGTTTGAAACAAGTCCGATCCCATCTGACTTGGTGACGGTGTGATGGACGGTTAAGTGGCTAAAGGATTTCCCCAGGTGACAGTTGTGAGATCATCCTGTATTCCACTTTTCAACGGGATAAGCGACTACCAGAATGAGACGCAGCGTGTATGGGAAGTGAGGGGGGGGGGGGATACAGTGATCAGGATGCAGGAGAAATGACGAGAAGCGTTAGGGGACCAGCCGCTAGCTGTGTCTATCAGAAGAGAGGCCTTTCCTGACGATGTCTGCTCGTGCTGCAGGGTTTTAGCACTGTCGGGGGAAAAGCCGCGTGGCTGCGGTGGGGTTGTGATACAGATCAGAACGATATCACTGACATGGACAAGGTTTTACTGACGTCCCACAATGACTCTTGCACACAACAGCTACGCAGAGAAACTCTCCCCCTCCCTCTCTCAACTCCATTGTCTGACTTCTCCTTTTGGGAATTTAACAAAGATGCAGTTTTCCATTACAATACACGGAAACAGGAATTTCATTTACTGCTGAATTTTCTGCCCATTAACTCTCATTTTTTTCCCTGTACTATAAGCTATTCTATAAGACAAATAGCAAAGATGCAGATCATAGACTGCTTTTTCAATAAGAATGATACAAAAAAATCGGATTTATCATGTTGTTAGTATTCACATTACTTGCTCATTTATGAAATATAAATGTTTTCAGCATTTTATCCTGCGTAAATGTTATGGTCAGATGTTAATGCCAGTGGTCCAGTTGCTCGTTTTATTTATCGCATCCATTCAGTCTCTGCGACAGTAACAATGAATGTTAATGAAGCGAGCATCAGATTGCATATGTGTTGTTATGTTAACTCCCTCTTATTCCCCTGTGTGGAATGCAGTCAACATGTTTAGCCGGACTTTAAAAAATCCAGTGTACATTGATCAAATTAAGATGTAGTGGATGATGTGAATATTGACTGCGAGCTTTAACAGACAATGTGTATAGATCAGTTTTAAATGTAATAGATAATGTGAATGTTGATAATTATACGGTATGCCCTGTTCATGATTCTTCTACACAGCGAGAGCATTTCAACATTTAATAGTCGTAACGAAGCACTGGGTAATGCTTTGATCAAAGCAGCAGCACTTCATGCCATAATTATGACGTATTTTGTAATTTTGATTTCAATAAAAAAAATACAAAAAATCAGTGATGATATTCCACTCAATACATATTATGTCAGGATTTCCACACAGCACTTCCATTTGACTGTTCCTCAATTGTCGGTGCAACAGACATCTTTTCGTTTTCTTTTTTTCTTTTTCTTTTTTTTTTTTAACACAGACAGAGACAGGCGGACAGGCACGAGGGGAGACACACAAATAGAAAGAGACAGGGACAAAAAAAAAACCTAGACTCACAGACGGAGATAAAGAGACAGACAAACTAAGACAAAAGGCTCACAGCCTTTACAGAAACCGTTCAGACTTGTTGCTTGTGTTGACTCATTTCCATTACCTTCACTGACCGCATCGCAAGTCCCGCAAGAACAGTCGGGGAAAACCATTGTTGTGATAAACTGGAAACCATACTCAAACCCATTCTAATGATCTACTGCAAACCATACTCAAACCCATTGCTATGATCCACTGCAAACCATATTCAAAACCATTGTTATGATCTTCTGCAAACCATACTCAAACCCATTCTAATGATCTTCTGCAAACCATACTCAAACCCATTCTAATGATCCACTGCAAACCGTATTCAAAACCATTGTCATGATCTACTGCAAACCATACTCAAACCCATTCTAATGATCCACTGCAAACCGTATTCAAAACCATTGTCATGATCTACTACAAACCATATTCAAAACCATTCCAATGATCCACTGCAAACCATATTCAAAACCATTGTTATGATCTTCTGCAAACCATACTCAAACCCATTCTAATGATCCACTGCAAACCGTATTCAAAACCATTGTCATGATCTACTACAAACCATATTCAAAACCATTCCAATGATCCACTGCAAACCATATTCAA
>NC_134897.1:24817174-24839674 GCF_041734735.1 Babylonia areolata | reverse complement strand
TCTCTCGCTTCCTACGTGGACGTGTCACCATTAAGCCAAGACTCTCCAAATGGAGAAACAACACGATATATCAATATTAGACGTGAGGAATAAGTGAAGCAGAGAGAGAGAGAGAGGGAGAGAGAGAGAGAGAGAGAGAGAGAGAGAGAGAGAGAGAGAGAGAGAGAGAGAGAGAGAGAGAGAGAGAATCGAAATCGAAATCAAAACTTTTTTTATTTGAGGGAAAAGGGGAAGGCACTTATTGGCCTGTTTTCATCTTACCCTCGTAAGGAAAACGTATAAACTAGTCTAGGAGAAAAATATCGTATGGCAACAACCATAACAATAAAAAGAACAAATAAATGGAAAGGAAAATTGAGAGAGAGAGAGAGAGAGAGAGAGAGAGAGAGAGAGAGAGAGAGAGAGAGCAGCTGGGCAGAGCGGAAACACAAAGACCGAGACCGACTAGACAAGATACCAGACGATGATGCAGCAACATACTCCCTTTTTTTCAGCATGTCCTACACACCACGTGATTGGATGTGACTACGACGAACCAGGGAAACACACATAACCTTTCATGTTGTCGCCCCGCTGACAGCCGCGTTGGCATGTCTCCGCCAACGACTCCAAGGAAAAAACCCCCAAGGGAATCTCTTAGAGACAGGAACAAGTAATTGGCCTTCTCATGTCGGTCAGAACCAGTGAACTGCAAGTCAAATGATTCCAGTCCTCGTTATTTGTTTCTCCTATGTAAGTCACTTTTGATTAAATGACGAAGCGATTTTTCCTCCTTTTGTCTTATTATTTATTCATTTTGTATAGAGGTCGTTCTTTTCTTTGTTGTCAAGGAAAATAAGCTCTATTCTTTATTTGATTGTGTTTGTTTGTCTGCATCTGCAGAAATCGAAGCCAAATGTTTCAGAAAGAGTTGCAAAAAAGTGAACAAACTTGGGTGATGCAAATAGTACAAACTCATTCGTGTTCTGTTTCTGTCTGTCTCTCTGTATCTCTGCCACTGTCTTTTCTCTCATGTACACACACCGACACCTACATTTCAGAAAGAGTGGCAAAAGCTCTCTCTCTCTCTCTCTCTCTCTCTCTCTCTCTCTCTCTCTCTCTATATATATATATATATATATATATATATATGTGTGTGTGTGTGTGTGTGTGTGTGTGTGTGTGTAAGTATGAACATGTATGTATGTGTGTATGCATTTATGCATGTTTGCAGGGCATGCACATACACAGATGTTATAAAGCAGCTCGTATACTTGAGTACATGTATTGGGATGTTTGTGTTTTTCAAATACGATCATATATTTCTGTATCTGTTGTCATTGTAAAATTATAAGATAAAATGAATAAACAAATCCGGTTATGTGTCTTACCGGTATCAGTTATCCGCCAGGTACAATGTATACTTTTATGAGCTAATGTTATAAACGGGGTAATGTGAACAAACAATTCACAACAATAACGGCATACTAATAACAATCCACGTTAGTAAATGATCAATACAAACTGAAAACACACAAGAAATAATAATCAAATACATAATGCATTGCGTATTCCAAAAGCTGTTTACAACTAAACAGCAAACCGTTTTTCCTTTGCCGAAGTCATCAGCAAAACAAGTCCGATACAGTTGGGCGTGTGTTAATTTTTGTGTGGAATTAACTGATGTCTAGGTCTTTCAAAGCAGAGCAACATAATACAAAGTGAAATTCAGTTTCTTCTGAACATCTGTGTAAGGGACAAAGAAAATCACGGACACTAAACTTATGATAACGAAGATTATGAAGTAAGATATCGGAAATTCCTAAGAGATAGAGAGAGAGAAAGAGAGGGAGAGAGAGAGACAGAGACAAAGAGAGAGAGAGAGAGAGACAGAGAGAGAGAGAGAGAGAGAGAGAGAGAGCACCACTCAAAAAGGTATCGTGTCACAAAACCTGCAATGATACATCAGTGTACGTTTAGGTCTTATGTGATGTATGTGGATTTATGCGCATGCATTTGCTTTTGCATTTGGATGGGTGAATGTACAAATGCTGGATGGACGTTTCATGGTCATTTTAGCGCCGACATTTTTGTGTTCTACATTGCTTCTTTTCCACCTTTCATTTGTCTTGTATAAATGTAATCAGATGAATGAATTAAAAAGAAAACATCATGGCCATGTATCTTGAATAGTCTTACATATACAATCGAGTAGTTCTATGAGGACTTGGAAATAAGTCATTTGAAAATTATATGCAAAAAGCGTGTACCAGTTTCACAAACAAAAGTTAAACAGCTAAGCAAAACAAAACAAAAAAATCCCACCCAAATTACTTTGTGTGTCTCTCTGGGGGAAAAACAACGGTCAGACAATAGGCGAAGAGAAATTAGCTGAAACCGAAGAATTCCACAGATTCTTAAAAAAGGCAACTAATAAAGAGAGTAAAGAAAAGCTAATAAAGAGAAACATAAACGTGGCTGATAATGCCAAAGAGACGAACACTTGGTGAGAGACTTGCTTCCGGCAAGCTGTGGTTAAGTTACAGTGTTTTTGTTGTTTGTTTTCTTTCGCCTCCATCGAGTTTAAAAAAGTCTAACTAATCGACTCTTACAAAGAGCTGCGGAGAAAGGCGTAATCATAACGTGTTGCAACGATAAGAAAAAAAACAACACTTGTTAAATCATTCTATATATGGCCTCAGTTTACAGGATGAAGGGAGGGAAGGAGAGACAGAAGAGAGACAAATAGACATACAGAGACAGAAAGAGAGACCAACAGACAGGAACACAAAGACAGAGAGAGACACACACACATGGAGAGGCAGAGACACACACAATGTGACACACACACACACACACACACGCGCAGAAGACAGAACTCCAAACAGATTAAGACACAAGCCACAAGTACAACATTTAACACCGTAACACAACCACACACGCGCGCGCACGCAAATATACGGACACACATATTAGTACATACACATGTGTAGGACTGTGTATGCATAGTCAAGCACACCGCACACAAAGGAGTGGACTTTCCGCAACAAAACGTATCGCTGAGGGAAGAGGTGATTTTTTTTTAGACCAGATCTGAAAGAACATGATCTGTGTCCGTAGGTCTTACTTCTGACGTGAGGTATTCTGAGGAGTCGAGTATCAGAGGAAGAGCGGAGCTAGAGAGACCGAGTACAGACATCGATGAGTTCGGGAAGATATCTGGGCCAGGCCCACTGACTGCAGAAAATTTCAGAGTGGGTAGCTTCTTGTCTATTCGATCAGCAACAGGCAACCAGTGGAGAGACTGAAGGAGAGGAGAAACATGGTCAGATTTAGAAGCTCTGCAAAATTAGTCTTGCAACGCTATTCTGAATTCGTTGAAGTCTAACAGATAGAGAACGATTTTAACTAGTGAATAAAAAATATTTTAGTTCATTAATTGCCTGCTGTTAACACACACACACACACACACACACACACACACACACACACACACACACACACACATATATATATATATATATATATATATATATATATGTTACACTGGAAAAGTGTTTTCTTCATCGGCTGTTCATATCTTGTTCTCATCCCCACCTTGAACGACGTGAAGTGCGAGCAAAGACATACTGCAAGAAAAAAAAAGGTGAACAAAAAGCCAATCTGCGCCGAGAAGGACCTGTGCTATTTTCTATATACAGTGATGAAACAAAAAAACAAAGAACGCTGCCAGAACTTGTTGTAAAAGTCTGGCATACCGGAATGTCCTCTACTAACAGCCTACGTTTCCTTCACGAAGCGACCCAGGAAGGCAAAAGGGAGATGGAGTGGAGGGGGACGCAGCCGGGGAGACAGAAACACTTGTACAAATGATGGTGGTCCGAGGAGACCACTTAGTGACACTAGCCGGCGACTGCACAGACAGACAGGGGTGGTCCACGTGGTGAGCAAATTTGGCTCTGTCTCCTCGGGTCCTGTGTAGCCCTGTTGCTACTAATTGGATTTGCCGATCAACTGGGCTGTTTCCTGGGAAAGGATGATTATAATGGTGGTGTGTGTCCATCGAGATCGATGATGACCATCGTTGTCATCCAGCTGGGGGATGGGGGGAGGGTGGTGGTGGGGTGGGGGGGAGGATGCTCATGAATCTATCTGTGAATGCGCAGATGGCTGAATAGTCCAATCTGCGCACGAAATGTTCGCTGACAGTTGGGGCAGACAAAGACAGGCATACCATTGTCAGGGAGCTTGTTTGCCCGTGACTTTCTGGCCTGCCTCTTCTGAACAGCTGCAGCAGTCCTGTTGGCCTCGCACAACTTGGCGCCTTTGTGCACAGCAGCACGCCATTTGTCACGGTCCACTGCAGATTCCTCCCAGGAGTCAGGGTTGATATCAAACGCTTTCAGACAGACTTTCAGAGTATCTCTGAAGCGCTTCTTCTGACCTCCGTGTGATCTCTTCCCTTGTTGCAGCTCGCCATAGAAGAGCCTTTTGGGCAGCCGATGGTCTGGCATGCGTGCCACGTGTCCAGCCCAGCGAAGCTGGGACTGCATCAGGATGGTGAAGATGCTGGGAAGGGTGGCTTTTGCGAGCACCTCTGTGTCTGGGGTCTTGTCTTGCCACTTGATGTTCAGTAGCTTCCTGAGGCATGTTGTGTGGAAGTGGTTCAGCTTCTTGGCATGTCGTTGGTACACTGTCCAAGTTTCGCAGGCGTACAGTAGTGTGGGGAGAACTACTGCTCTGTAGACCTTTAGCTTGGTCTCAAGACTAATGCCTCTTCTGTTCCAGACATTTGCACTAAGTCTACCAAAAGTTGCACTTGCTCTTGCAATCCTGACGTTCACTTCATCGTCGATGGTCGCATTTCGTGACAGTGTGCTGCCAAGGTATGTGAACCGCTCCACCGCACTGAGTCTCTGACCATTGACTGTGATGTTGGGCTCAACGTAGGTTTTCCCTGGGGCTGGCTGATGGATTATTATTTGAATGGCGGGATTATTGATAATCTAGCGATGATGTCGTTAAGTCAATGACAGAGTATGAGGAGAGGGCGGAGGTAGGGTGGTAAACAGGCTGTGTGTCGGTGATGAATGCGTGGGTGGATACTCTTTGCCTTTAACTCTCTCTCTCTCGGTCTCTTTGGGTTGTGTGTGTGTGTGTGTGTGTGTGTGTGTGTGTGTGTGTGTGTGTGTGTGTGTGTGTGTGTGTTCACGCCTGTGCGCACGTACTTTTATGTGCGCGATACATTGGTGATGATGGTCGTGGTGACTACAAGCCCTTGGGGCATTTAGTTATCCAAATTAAAGTGGAATAAGTCTATTCAAGCTCGTGGAAAACATTTTGGTGGTCAAGAGAAAGATAGGAAATTCTCCATTCTGTGCTCTGTATGCCAGCAGTTTTTTTCTGCTATCAGTTGAGTGTGTATCGACACAAGTAAGCATGAGATCTTCCTCACGCTTGCTGCTGCCTACTGTTTGCCAACGAAAGACAAAACTTCAACTTATGCAAAACGTGAGAATTAATGACTGGCTGGCCACATCTTGCACACAACGGGTTGTAACCCCTGTGTACCCATAAGCCTCAGACACATTCAAATCGACCGTCGGGATTTGGCTCCTCGTGAATATTTAACGCTCTCTCGAGAATTCTATGTAAAAGAAACTACCCTCTTGGTGACTCTGAAATACATAAACCAACGCCATCTTAAGAAAATCGATACATATATCTAAGGTGATTCTGATGACATTCCTGGTGGTGGTGATGCAAGTATCTATTGTCGTCTCGATGGACACTTGATGCAGATATCCACAGACTTCCTGACGATAGCCGATGTAAATATTTCCAGCACACCTGGTGACGTTATATGCAAATATTTACATAGACCCCAGTGACATTGTATGCAAGTAAATCTTTTTTTTCAAATCGCCTGATGTTATTCATCGTAAATATTTACAGCTCCGCTGCTGGCATTCGTTGTAAATATTTGCACCCTCCTTGTTTACCTTCTGTGTAAATATTTACAGTCCCCTGACGACTGTAACATTAAATATTTACCTCGTTGTGACCGAAGATGTATTCTGCGGCATTTACAATCTTCCTAATCACATCTGTATATCATGACATCTCCATCTTCTTGCTTCCCTTATGCGTACGTGTGTGTGTGGGAGGTGGGGGTTGGGGTGGTGCGTGCACGCACGTGTATGTGTGTGTGTGTGTGTGTGTGTGTGTGTGTGTGTGTGTGTGCGTGTGTGTGTATGTATGTGTGTGTGTGTATGTGCGCGCGCGCGCGCCCCTGAATGCATATGCGTCCACCTCGATCTCTGCAAAATGTGCGCGTTTATATTTGTGAACGGGTGTGCTAATAATACGCAAACATCACAAAAGAGAAACGCAATGAATAACCAAAATAACAAAACATGTGTGTTACTACTAACCAGAGAGCACACAGAAATCGCAATGAACCCAAGCAAACGTGCATGAACCTTAACAACAATAACAACATCAACGACAACAGAAACGAACAAAGCAGAAAAAGAAACACACACACACACACACACACACACACACACACACGCACGCACGCACGCACGCACGCACGCACGCACATGAGTGATTTCACGGGCCTGATTTTAGCTGTGGTATCTGTAATGCTTTTAAAGGATTTCAATTTTTTAACGTACGTGACAATGGAACGATAACTAAAAACAGTCAGAAGAAACAAATAATTGTAAATAAACAGTTTCATTTTCTTAGATACGTACTCAGTCAGAATGTTTTTGTTTATTTTTTATCACAGAAATACTACGTATCTTTAAGAAAGATAATACAGACAGTGCACGTGTGTGAATTTTTTTGGTAGGAGAAGAAGAAGAAGAAGAAGAAGGTCGTGATCAGTATATTGATGAAGAAGATGAAGATGATGCTGAAGCAATAATGTGTGTATGTATGTATGCATATGTGTGTGTGTGTGTGTGTGTGTGTGTGTGTGTGTGTGTGTGTATTTGTGTGCATGAGTGTGTGCGCGTGCGCGTGTGTGTGTTTGTGTGTGCGTGTGTATGTGAGTGAGTGCGTGCGCGCGTGTGTGCGTGTATCTTAAAATGGTCCGCATTAGGAGAAAATACCAGTTATTCAACAGGATTAAGAGAACATCAGAAACAAAGACAAACACCTGACGGTAGAGACGGTCAAGAAACACTCAGGAAACATGATGCACACAATTGGGTGTGTGGCCCAAAGGGAGACAGAAGATGGCTGAAGTGAACTAGTAGCCGTGTGCACCAGGAGACACGGTAGACTTAATGACCTTAGCGCCTGATGTACAACAGACTGCACACGCCACGCCCTGCGAAATCTCCCTTCCACCAGCTGAATGCTAATCTACTGATGAGAAAATCCCCCGATTCATTACGAATCGGCAGAACAGTACGGAAGGTGGCTGGGGACTCGGGGACCCTGGCTAATGGGACTCTCTCGCGAGGACCTCCAGTTCCTCGTCTGGGGCGTGTCAGCCTCTACACTATTCACTGGCCGGTCGCTTGGTTCATGTCAACCACTATTCACTATTTGCTGACATGACCATCAGTCTGGTGCATGTCAACCCTCGTACCACTCGCTGAGATGGTTGTATTACAGAGAGTATGTCGTGAAACAGAACATAGCGTGCGCCAGGCAAAGCGAGAGACAGAGATAGAGGAGGAGGGGCAAGAGAGAGAGAGAGAGAGGAGAAAGAGAAAGAGAGAGTCCGCTGAACATGTAGACAGACAGAGGTAGACAAACAGGGACAGAAACATGGATACATAGTTCTTACTCTTACCATCAACGTTATACATCTGCTTATTTTGAAGAGTGTATCTGCAAACTGCAAACATATGCAGGAACAACAGCATATTTTGTGACTGTTGCTTAACGAGCGCCAAAGTGACCGACGCTGTGCATTCAGGGGAGTACCGAGTCTACATCCACACTCAGGGAAATTTTATTTTTCCCACCAACACGCAAGTTCGACATTCCACCTGTAATAAGCCTTAGGACACCATACATAACTGGCCATTGTCGCGCAAAGCCTGCATACGTTTGATGATTAGACGGAACATCCACACTTAAACTGGAGTCACCGACAGGACGCGTGCAGTGTGGCAGTATTTCTGATCGACTCACGCTTCGTGACAGCCCTGCTCTGATGACTTTCAGATTCAAAGGCAATGAACTGACCAGAGTGTTCGTTGCAGGGTTTTGTTCTTTCGTTTTTTGAAGCATGTTAATATTAATTCTTAAATATCAGTGATTAACAGTCCACTGCGAACATAACTTCACATGTGTCAATAGTTTCTGAGATGGAACAACAGGATTGCAGCCCTTTTGCCGAAGACCGACAGAACTGTCCACTCAATCAGTACATTGTGGAGAAACAAGAAGAAACTTTTAGGCAGTGAAAATTGAAATAAAAGCAAAACCAGAGAAACACACAACGACAGTTCCTGGAAAAACGATTGTGTAAGTACGTGTGCATGTGTGTGTGTGTGTGTGTGTGTGTGTGTGTGTGTGTGTGTGTGTGTGTGTGTGTGTGTTGCGCTTTGATTTTGCTGACATTCACCGCCATTCTTGCTGACATTCACTTGACTGTTCATAATCATATAAAACGAAGTTTCTGTTCTTTTGCATGCTTGGAGGGGTGAGAGAAGAGGTGTTTTAAAGTGGATATCGATCAGTTCAGTGTTATAAACCCGACTGGTGAAAAACTGGAATTTAACAATCCTTTTAAAGAGCTTCGACAATTCAGCTCTCGTCAACAACCAGAAAAATACCTTCGTGCCATTACAATACCTTAATATTTGGCGGCTCTTATCAAATTTCTTCCCGGTGTAAACTATATCAAGAGTTAACAAAAGAGCACGTCAAAATAAAAATACTGCCCGTTCTGTGACGATTTCGGAAATAGGGTTCTTTTTCTTTCCAATCTGTGCTCAACAATGAGAGAAGCTGCATTACCAAAATAGTAAACCCCCTCGCTTTCCTTTTAAAAGCAAGATGACAACGGGCGTGTAAAAAGAGGACGTGGACCGTTTTCCTTACATTGCTTTCCGTTCCAGAGAAGATTATAAAGTGTAATCTGTCATGGTATTTCAGTTTACAAAACGCGTGGTCAAGCATCTATTCTTCCAAACTTGGTTGAATCATTGTGTTTCTGTTGGGAGTTTTTGACTTTAGTTTTATGTCTGCGTAGTCAGCTTGTGGAAAAGCCGGCTGCTTTCTGTCTTAAACTCATGTCTTCCCAAGTTTCTTTCTCAAATTTCACACGTCTCTGCCCTAGACTGGATACCAGACGAAAAAATACATGCATTACAACAGTGCAGCTGATATACAATTTTATGATAAAAAAGAAAAGAAAAACAATGTAACAATCTGTATTCCGAGTTCACGAAGAAAATATATTGTGCACACAAATAAAAGTATGGACGTGGAGAACATAACATTCAATACCAAAATGCAAAACAAAAACCACACCAAAAAAACAATTGTCGGCTTTCAGAACGTTTTTCTACACCGCATGAATAAGAACACATCTACATTTCCATTCTCGTTTATTTCTATCTAGCACATATCAAACAAAGAGATGAATTGACATTCTAACAAGCGATCTTCATTTGTTTATCTTCTTAGAAATGTACCGTCTGGGTATTATTAGAAATGAACATAAATAAATGTATGTGTTTTTTTGTTTATTAAAACATAATGTAGGATAATATTAGAATGGAGGAAAACAGGAAGAAGTTATTTGCTTATAATATATCCTCTTGATATATTTTATGTTTTCTATTCTGATACATTATATTTTGTTTTTTCTACATAGTGTATATGTGTTGTTCTCTATCCAGGTACCTACCATCTGTAGTGAGAAAGACAGATAAACAGGAAGAAGTTACAACATTAAGAACAAAAGAAACAAGTAGAGAACGAAAATAAACAAGTTCTTCCCCCCCCCCCCTTTTTTTTTTTAAAACTACATTCTTTAACTATAATCCGACTTCTACTCATTCAGAAAAATAAACACTCAAGAATTACATCTAGGCGATCCAATGTCTCGATGTCGCGTGGTCATGTACATTGTTTGTCATGCAACGCATGTTTGCGACCAAAATAGATTAAACAAAAAAACAAAAAAAATGAAATAAGATAAAAAATAAAACAATACGAAGAATGATTTCTGGAGGTGGGCGAAACCCTACAGCGGAGGAAGTGGGTCTATTTTGCTGTCTGAGAAAATCGACACCACACGGATTCACAGGCCTGGATGTGATATTGTGTGGGTGCTGAGGAGTAAATGACCTGCTTGAGGGTGTTTTTGAATGACTGTCTTTCCTTGTGCCCGTCTCTCTGTCTGTCTGTCTGTCTGCCCAGCCATTGTATGCTTGTCTAATTTAGACTAACTCTTTTCTCATGAGACAAAAAAAGCTGGACGAACACACGAGATACCAGGCAGAGTAAACATGGGACAGAGATAGAGACAGGTAGCGTAGTTGGAGAAAAAAAAGAAATGTATTCAGTGGTGATTTGGAAGTTTGTTCGAACCTGATTCAATCCGTACTGTTTGCACTACAGGTACAGAACACAGAACGGTGGCCCCACAACTCAAGAATTGTAACCACATACAAAAACAGACATACAGACAGACATACACAGGATGAGAGAAAGAGAAAAGGCCTACAGAGAGGGAGACAGACAGACAGACAGGCAGGCAGGCAGTTAGACACATACATACAGACAGACAGACAGACACACAAACAGACAGGCATGATATTTTTGTTTTGTTTCAACTGGACTGCGAACATTATCGTCCTTGAAAATACAATCATGAAATTCACGCCGAACTGTAAAACGGCTCAGCAATCGCAAGCTGTTCTGAACCAGAGTGGTTTTCTCTGTCGATGAGCAGCAGCTGAAGCAAGAAGATCCTTGTCGGCAAAAGGAGGGAGGCAAGACGGTGGTGCTACACCGAGAAATATTCTCCCATTCTCTTCTTCTTCATTCCTTTTCTTCTTTTCCTTCTCACCACCGCTTTCATTGATCTCTCCGCTGCCTCGCCCTTTCCCCGCTCCCCCCCCTCCCCCCTACACACACACACACACCCTCCATCCCCCTCCCCATACCCCACCACACACAGACACAGACACACACGCGCACGTCCACACATGCACTACAATGATAGCAAAACCTTGAAAATGGCAGACATGCATTATCAGAAACATCAATCAAGAACACAAACTGCCATACACAGACCACGCCATCACAGAAACAGGCCCCACATCCCAACGCCAAGAAAATAAAGACAACAAAACAAAGTAGACTAACAAAAGCCATTCACGATTTCAAACAGTTTTTGAACTCGTTTCGTTTCTTTCTTTTCTTTGTATTGAGATGGTGTTAATATTTCAGGACTTCACACAGTTTCAAACTCATTTCAATTTTTTTTTTCATTGAGTGGGTGTTGATACTACGTTTGAAAAGTGAAAACAGACAACAAATGAAAAGAAATATGATAAGCACACGTACAGTAAGCATGTAAAATGTCACATCCATCAATCACCACCATCATTTTGTCGCCATTTTTCATGCAGATCAACTGTCTGTTTTGGGCACCCTCAGTAGATATTGTTCTAGTTATCATTTTGTGTCTGTGAAACAACATATCTTAAGCCTTTAGACTCCTTCAGTGCCATGGGGAAACAGCAGAAAGTGGTGTTTCAGGTCATAAAACATGATCCAAAACAATAAGCTTAAAACTGAGAAACTGGTCTGGAGATATACCACTCTAGACAAACTGTGTGAATTTTCAGCCTTCCAGAGCTATTTCCCTTTTCTGATGACGTCATCAGTGACGTCACTATGCACGTACGTAATACGTTTATGTCAGTCAAGGGGTTGCTAACAAGACACTTTGTGATTTCTACCGCCAAGGCCTGACCAGCACTTTGGGGTTATGCATTGACTAGGTATCTGCTCCTTGAAAGTAATAGTTTAGTATGCAGATACAGATGTGGTTTTGTGTATATGGATTAGTCAACACGCTTTGACGTCTATTTTGAATTGAAACCGTAACTGAAACTAGCTGCAGTGGAAGTAAGATTCATAAAACCCGTAATGCATGCCTATTACTATTTATATCCTTTTCAAACATTCAAATATTCAGATGGCTGAACATGGCAACAAAAATGAAATAAATAAACTAAAATAATACACCATATTATGATGATAATCACTTTGAATTCCATGCAATAAAAAACAATCCGCAGTGTGACACTAATCCAGCAATCAGAAAACCTGTCCAGGGGAAAAATCTAGAAGGGTGCCATTTGTATCTTTGCGGTCCCAATGGGAAGAGAAAAAGACACAGCATAAAACTGGTCCTATTCGGTCGTGATTTCAAAAGATTTGTGATTCCGAAGTGAAGAAAATTTTGTGTGTGTGTGTGTGTGTGTGTGTGTGTGTGTGTGTGTGTGTGTGTGTGTGTGAGCGGGTATGGTGACAGAGAGAGAAGAGAGAGAGAGAGAGAGAGAGAGAGAGAGAGAGAATATCCGGGGGAAGGGAGGATAAAGAAGGGGTGGATGTGAGAGTGTGTGATAGGGTGAGAATAATAGGACGAGGATGGAGTGGGAAGAGGTCTTTTCCACCGTCATGAAAGGGACAGGGCGGAACGGACAATTCTTTCCCACCTCCGTTTCTAAAGAGCAAACAATATCTGAAAGCTGGGATTTGGTGGCGTAATTGCCTGTCCTTTGAATGCCGCTCTTAGCCTAACCGTGATGCGGAAAATGATTCAGGCGAAATGTCCCACTGGTTCTGGGCCTGATGAAAACCATAGCACATAATTTACAAAGCAACCTGTTCGTCTGCACGGTCTACAACAGGCTGACTCATCGACAACGTGTAAAGGGCACAAAAAATACGAGTTCTGCGAATTTTGCATCAGGACGGGAACTGATAGATACCGCCATAGTGACTCAGTAGTGGTGCAAGGCCTCCTCTGGTATGTAGCCTCGCAGCAACCTGTCACTGATGGCTCCCCATTGAGCTCTGACGCTGGGATTGTGGCAGTTGTAACTGAGTATGGTTGTGTATGGGGTATTCGGGGTGAGTGACTGGGGGTCAATGCCATAGTAAGACAGTAAAGAAAACAGCTTGTGTCTGGCTGCCAAGTTACGTTCGTTACAGCGAGTCGGTCGAATTTTTCAAATGAGCACGACACAGTCGTATAACCTGATGATATACCATCATCACGAAATAGTTAGACTGTCTAGCCATACAAGATGATCAGATAAACAACACAATGAAATATTTTGCACATCAGTTACCATTAACAGACGTTCCCTGAAGTCGTACCAGCCACAAATCAGTACACTAATCACACAAATGTTGGTGATGAGATATATAATAAATTATCTGATGAAGAGGACCAGGTCGGACACATCCTGTAAATCACTGGGGACTAGATAAAACAGTGTCGCAGGACGCCAAGACGAATGGAACAAAAATGAAGAATCAAAATATGGGTTCTCCCCGATGTCAAACATCCACACTTGGGCCCCGGCCCTGTCTGCCCTCACTCTCTATCTGTCTCCCCCTGTCCCATCTCTCTCTGCCTCACCTTCTCTCTCTCTCTCTCTCTCTCTCTCTCTCTCTCTCTCTCTCTGAGGAGGAGACGGAATAGGAGGAGAAGAGGGAAGAATCCTGTCAAGAGACGAGGCGACTTGTTCCAGCGTTTAATTTCAGTTTTAGTTCCTGTTCCTGTCCGCCAGAGATATTTCTTTGGGCGACTCTGGCTGCTCCAAGCCTGTGGCTGATACCCCGGAGCTATATACTTACTGTGTATATACATGACAAAGATCCACTCATCTGGCACGCATGCACGTGCACGCGCACAGACAGAAAGGGAGATAAGTTGTGGTTGGTAAATGGAGTGGTATAAATGTAAAGGCAAAGAGCGAAAAGGAGGAAGAAGAAGCAGAAGAAGAAGAAGAAGAAGATGATGATGATGATGACGATGATGATGATGAAGAAGCTGAATGAGGATGGGTAGATGTGGAGGCGAAGGGGGATGAGACAGTGTTTGCAGTCTACGTTTCCTTCCTGTAACACAAACGTGTCTGTGTCGGCAAATGGTTTCCATTAAAGTTTACTTTCAGCTCATTAGAAGTAATGTAGCTAGCCCCTTTGGCCAAAAACTACACTCTCTCTCACGCACGACTTCAGTACATTTAACCATATAAAAGAGGCGGCAAAGAGAGACGGAAATACACACATAATAGAGAGAGAGGGAGAGAGAGAGAGAGAGAGTGAGTGAGAGAGAGAGAGAGAATGATCAACAGAGAAAGAGCGAGAGAAAGAGAGACAGACAGACAGCATATAAACAGACAGACGGACTGACATACAGGCAGTCTGACAGTCAAACAGACGCCGATATAGACAAACTGTCACAACAGCTCGTTTTAACATTTCACTGATGATCATATCAGTCACAGCACTTCCACCATTTTCTGACCGGTTTATACTGATAACATTAGCTACATTCATGTTATCCGATCGTTGAAGAGTAGTTCTTGGTCAGTACCACCAACATCAGAGACAGTACAGTAACCTTCGGCGGCAGCAACTGTCAAAAGGAGAGAGAGAGAGAGAGAGAGAGAGAGAGAGAGAGAGAGAGAGAGAGAGAGAGCGAGAGAGAGAAAGAGAGCGAGCGAGAGAGAGAGAGAGAGAGAGAGAGAGAGAGCGAGAGAGAGAGAGAGCGATTGCGAATGCGAACGCGAATGCGAATGCGAATGGTTTATTCATCAGGCCATGGCCCCACATGAAGGGTTAAGTGAACAAATACCATTCCAAAATATTCAAGAACAAAATCAAATTTCAACAAAACAGTACTTGAAAAGAGTAACAATAGATCATGACATACTACGACGAAACAGTAGATCATGACATGATACGAGTTTACATGAGAGAGAGAGAGAGAGAGAGAGAGAGAGAGAGAGAGAGAGAGAGAGAGAGAGAGAGAGAGAGAATCAGAATCAGAATTTTATTCAGTAAGGCCAAAGCCCCACTTGAAGGGGCTGTGAACTATAATAAGTACACCATATTTTGCAACAAAAAGAATAACAAATATAAATACATGCAAATCTTATCTCCCATATGCACACACACTCATGTTATGAGGAAATGACAACAACAACAAAAAACAAAAATAAAAAAACACACACCCGACATGCGCACGCACGCACACACACACACACACACACACACACACACACACACACACACACACACTGTATATATGCACACATACATATAATATAAGTATACACCTAAACTCGCGTACCTGAATACAGGAACCCATATACAAATAATCACAACCATTGGTACACACATGCATACACATGCACACATAAACATACATATATGTATTTAAGATACAGCAATTTCTCTTATTTTAGATGCTTTGTTTATGAAAATGGCAAGATTTCGAATTGTGTGTTCATTTCTAGAAGCCAAGAGAAGATTGTCGAAAATCAGAAGGATTTCTATAATATTTAAGATGTATGAACTTGTGTCTCAAGTCCTCAAAAGCAGGACAACCAAATACGGCCTCAGTTTTTTTTCCTTTGTTTGCTAAACTTAACAACATTTTATATGCCTTAAAATCTCTGTTCGTCCATTCTTGTCAACTTTAGCCAGTATCTAATGCAAGACATAGAAGAGTTCACAGTCAAGGGGAATCTATCTAGATCACCATAAACTGAATCATTTGGTGTTCTCGCACTCACACCGAGATATTTTTGAGTACAAACAAGTGAACACTCTCTACCACTGATGCGGCATTTTCCAGACCCCGTATTTCTGCGCCATTCATTAGCATATGTTGGATCTGCGCAATACATTAGGATAGGTTGGATTTGCGCATCAGATAGCTTCAAAAGTAATTTAATTGAGTTATTGTTAAGTTTGTACAATTTATACAAAATGCTAAACACGGCCCGTTTTCCTTTACTTGCTAAATCATTACATGCATGACTAAAACTTAATTTCGTAGAAAACAATATCCCCAAATATCGGTACGAATTAACAACAGACATCTCAGATTTATTATAGAACCATTTCTCCGAAGCAACTAGAAATACACCTTTTCTAAACACTATAATGCTGCTTTTATCCATGTTAACTTTTATCAGTAACTGGGTTGCAGCTTTACGAAGGTTATTTAATTGCGTCTGCAAGCCAGTCACAGTTTCTGATAACAAAATTATATCATCTGCAAACAAAAGAATAAACAATTCAATCATCTCTAGACGAAAATCTGCACCATGTCTGCCTTTATCAATTATCTCTAAGGCGAGTTCATTTGCAAATAATGTAAAGAGAATGGGACTACAGACATCTCCCTGTTTTACACCATTTGTACAACTAATGTATCCAGTAAACTGGGTGCCGCATCGAACATGAGCTTTCACAGTGTCATACATATTTTAACACATCGAAATAGTTTACCTTTGATACCATTTTTTAACAAAACAGGACACAGGAGTTTTCTTTATATGGAGTCAAGAGAGAGAGAGAGAGAGAGAGAGAGAGAGAGAGTCCTATTACTGCGGAAGACCATACCCCTTCCATGGTAGATTTGGAATCACATCGCGATATGTGCAGTGCATCTCTTTCCAAAAGGAGCGAAAGTGATTTCCGAACACACCGTTCATTCCATTATCACATCAATTTAACAGCGGTTTGCACGATGCTGACAGCAGACAGCCACTGTAGGGACCGCCCATAAAGGTAGGTGCTCCACGTGCTACCACTCCCACTGGAGTAGCTCAGTGGGCTGTTGCCTTGTCAGCTGGTAATCTGTAATCGTTATACATCAAGGATGTAAAACTGCTGAAAGATTTTGCATTGATTGCTTCCATCGTCAAACATGCACCCAAAATGTAAGACATTCACATGGAAGCAGAAAATGAATTTTTCATTCTTGTGGCAGCAGAAAACGAATTTTTCATGTCTCCTTGCGACAGGATCTGATACGTTTGTTTTAATGGATCGGTGCTCTGTGGGCAAGATGCCAGCTGTCTTCTCTCATTTTGTTCCTTTGTTTATGTCTACCTTTTTTCCTAACGTGGACCACCTGTGCACAAATATCGGCTGACATGCGAGCAGCAAATGGAATGACATATCTTACATTGTGCACTTTCGATGGCCTCTAACCAGAAAAAGAAGTCATTTCGTAATGAAGATTTGTTTTTATCTTTACGCCTTCTGTAACTGTCTTGTAGAATACAGGGCAACGAGGGAGAGAGAGAGAGAGAGAGAGAGAGAGAGAGAGAGAGAGAGAGAGAGAGAGAGAGAGAGAGATGGTATGAATGTGAGGATAGGCAGACAGCACAGAGACAGGTCCCCACTCAGTACAGCAAAGGGAAACTAAAAGGCCAGGCAATGAATAGGGGGTGTCTGTCGTCTGCCCAGCAATGCGGGCTGGTCACCAGGGAGGTCTCTGATGTCCTGCAATGAGAAATTAGTTCTCCACATTACGCTTAGTGCCTGCTCACTAACGCTGCTGGAGCTACACAATGATCTCGTGTGATCTAAGCCCGTTCTGTTCAACTGATCTGCGTTATCAATTTGCGGCGGTGAAAAGCGGAAAGAACTCAGAAAGAGCATGAGATGAAGTTGATCACCGGAGAATGACTGTTATTCTTCCCTTCACTATCTGTTGTGATGCATGTTTAAGTCGCAATAAAGTAGTCATACACATGTACTGAAAGAACGTTGACAGCTCGATATAAACATTTAGATACTGTGCATACATTTCACAATGATACTATAGGGGGAAAGTAACAGAACAAGACGTCCAGACTTTAGATACCACAACTAAGGAGCGTGTTCAACACCAAAGCTAAGATTTATGTTTCCCGTCATCCATATGCGTCATCACTGATCCGCTGTTTGGGTGAATCACGGTGAAAATTCACTGGGCTGCGTTGTATCTAGTGGCACTGTAGTGCAGCGATCTGAATAATTTATTTCTGCATGATCAATGCTGTACGGGCCTTTATTTTCACTTCCAGATTGGGACTGCTCTCCGTATATTTGTAGCTTCATGTGTTGATTGATCATATACAGTACCATAAACATTTTATATTACATTGAATACTAAAGGGCATCAAACGAATAAATGTAAAAAGATGTCGTTTATTTTCTGACTAATCAGCATGAAGAAAAGTAGCAGACAAAATGCACATTCATTCCTCATCAAAACATACATCAGATCTTGAAATCCATGTATGATTGAGGAAACAAAAAAGAGGGCGAATTTTTACATACGTTTTTCCATGTACAAAAAACATACCAGAAATAACTCTATACAGTTGCCTCCATTTGTAGCAGCATTATGATAGATACTCATTTAATTGCATTTATAATGACAATATAATTATGACGGAACATTTTCTCAATTTATAGCGCAGGACAACCATGTCATCGAGGAGTTTGCGATAGAAAAGTGTAATGCAATGTTTTACACATAAGTATACGCTATTTTTAAATCAAATCTTGATTAATCAACACAATTTTAGCAATAAACAAAGATAAGGAACATCATGCCAACAGATTTGGAGTGTAATCACGGTGCTAATTACGATAATGTAAGAAGGATAGTAGCGATATGATGGAGAGAAATATATATAATGAGTGGGTGAGTGGACAGTCGCAGGAATGACTGGTGAGAGGACTGCACGGACGTGCACAGCTAGGAGGAAGGCAAATTATGTCCCCTGTCCCTCGGAAGTGAAAATGAGACGTGGAGAGCTGTCGTGGAGATGCGAGCTTAGTGCTTTCTTGCAGAGAGGACCCTCCCTCTCCCACAAATTGTCTGGCAGCATCTGCTGTCTCCATACATACTATGCATACATACCATGGTGGCTGGGAACTCGTGTAAAAATAGGGTCTGGGATTTCCAGCCCGACAATGGAACCATGGGGAGAAAACAAAGAGTTTCCCTTTGGTGTAAACATACTGTTGTTGTTGTTGTTGTTGTTTTCTGAAAGACTGGTTTTGTCCTTGTTCCTTCTTGCTGACTGACTGGCAAAATGATGGGCAGTAAGAATTGAGAAAAGCAGAGCAGAGCAGAGACGAGAAGAGAGAGAGAGAGGGAGAGACAGACAGACAGACAAAAGCAGAGCAGAGCAGAGACGAGTAGAGAGACAGACAGACAGACAGACAGAGAGTAGTAGGACACACAGACAGACAGATAAACAGACAGATAGACAAGAGACAGACAGAGAGACAGACAGAGACAGGGACTGTACTGCACTGTACTACACCGTCCTGTACTATATTACACAGTATCACATTTTACTATATCATACTGTGCTGTTCTGCACTGAAAAAAAAAACCCAAAACAAAAAGACCAACTAAGTGTTTTCCTAGTACGTCGCCGTAAAGTAGCCCCGCAATGCAATAATCATCAAATGATTCCCCATCAAGAGATGCCCAACGCTATCTACTGTCACGTCCACATTAATAACAGTGTATTAAGCTGCTCTCAAGCATCTCGGGGCTGACTGATTAGTGAACGCGGCAAGGTCGACGATGCTCTGACCACCAGCAGAACACCAGTGACGATGTCGAAGGAGCAAATGACCAATGAAACACGAATGAAAACAGAAATTAGTCCTCGGGGATTCCAGTCATGGCCTCTTCCCTCTTTCCCCTCCCACTGTCTTCTCCCTCTTTCTGTATCGGGCAGGAGACCTGGAAGCAGAGGCGTCCGCTTGTTCCTGCATTTATTTCCTGTTCCGTTCTTCTCCCCATCCATCAAATAGATTGCTCTGTCAGAGAGCTGGCTCTTCACTTGGAGTGTGACTACAGTGAACTCTCAACTTTGTTCATCATATCATTAATTTTATTTATACAGAATCTCACAACCTGTGGGTCAATGAAGAACGATTTTACACTGACTGCTCCTTTGTGTGTGTTGCGCGCGCGCGCGCGCGCGCGTGTGTGTGTGTAAAGCATAAACGGAAAAAAATACTGCTCCAAAGATATTTCCTAATCAGATAGCGAGGGTTCTGATCACTGTCACTTTATTCCTGCCTCGACAAGAACGGCAAGAACTATATTGCCCAATTATCTGCCAGTTTCTCTCGGTCCTGGCAGAGTTACTGTCCTGATCCACACGGCGTATTAGAGCTGTTTCTGAGAACCAGTTGGGTGAGTCATCGGTGCATTTTTAATACACCTGCAGTACCAGATCGGCAATGATTCTTTGGATGCAGTTACGGTATTCAGTCTTGGTGGAGTTGGGGGGTTCACTCTTTCATTTTCCCAAAGTAAACACACAGAGTCTTTCCATTCTGTCAAGTCTGAATAAGTTTTTTTTTTCACTGTTTCTTATTTTCCCAAAGGAGACACACAGGGCGTTCATACACCGTCTGCATGTCGAATGTTACAGTCTCTCCTTGAATGTCACCTTCTCCTGTTATTAATCATTACTGAAGCTGAAGGCGTCACTGTAAACTGATATATATATATATATATATATATATATATATATATATATATATATATATATATATATATATGCACGTTTAAGCTTTTCAAACCTTTTCGTGTCTACGTCATTCCTGTTTTTGTTGTTGTTTGTTGAATTGGATTAAACAGATCTTTATCAAATAAAAAAAGACCTGTACCTAAAACAGCAAAGCAACAAGTTCGTTTTTGTTTCTTTGTTTGTTTGTTGTTGTTTTTCACCAGTTCTGAAATTGTCTTGAAATGTTAAGAATCAGCAATGCTATTTATTTGCTAGTTTATGTTTTCCTTTGTGGAAATTCCTTCTAACATGATAACAGCCCCCCCCCCCTCTCTCTCTCTCTCCCCGTGCATATAATTACCAGTTCATACATGCCAGGTGAGAAAATTCACCATTCTGGAAGTAAGTTCGGACAACTCTGCTCTGTGACGGTTTCTGTGAGCTGTTCGTTCGTTCGTTCGTTCTTCAGTTTAAGTCTTTTCACTGTAAGTGATATTATACGAGTATAGGAAAAAAAATCGACGTGGGAAAAGAAATTACTGTGTACGCATGCGAGTAAGTGAAAGTGTGTGCGCGTGCGTTTTTGCGCGCGTGTCCGTGTGTGTGTGTGTGTGTGTGTGTGTGTGTGTGTGTGTGTGTGTGTGTTACATATAGAAAATGATTGATTTAAGTTTTGTTTAAGAAAGAAAAAAAAGCATAATATAACATGTTTCTTATGAAAAACTAAAAAAAATATAACAGCGAACTAACTGGACTATTTAACAAGGAGTTGAAAAAGTCATACATTAGCAATGGACTACTGAAGATTGTCGACACTGAAGATGATTTCAGTTCAGGGATGTGAGACTTTTAACATATCGCAAGTAAGTATATGATCGGCTGTCATGTGAGCACCACAGATGCAAAAAACATTACTGACATACTTGGTCTTAAAGCAATTCATTTTCCATCTGCAGATTAGAGAACTGTTTTGCCTCTTATGAAAACCATTTTGGTAATGTTTTCCCATGAAACCATACATTTTCTGTATATTTTTATGTAACTTTGAGTCACCGGTGTTTTTTTGTTTTTTATTTTGGTTGGGTTTTTTTGTTTGTTTGTTGGTTGGTTGGTTGGTTGTTGTTTTTTGTTGTTGTTTTTTTCAAGCTGAAATTTTGACCATTGGACTTTTTCTACCATGGTTTAACATTCCTGTAGTGAAAGCGAAATATGTAAATCTAACTCCCTCATGGAACTTGAAGCTCCTTTTATAGCCCCAAATGTCAACTTTTTCATTATTGCAAAAACCGCAATGAGAAAGAATCCAGCAAAAGATTATGTAAGAGCCTCTTAGTAAGAGTTCTTTTACTATTTTGTGTTGATTCTCAATCAGCTCTTCACGCTATTGAACTTCTAAAAGAAACGGTTAGGTATGACTCATTATTGAAGTCAACCATTTGATTCTGTGGGTTGTGTGTGTCGTGACCTGACACTCAATGGGGTTCATCTCTCTCTCTCTCTCTCTCTCTCTCTCTCTCTCTCTCTCTCTCTCTCTCTCTCTCTCTCTCTCTCTCTCATATCACTTCCTCGGTAAGCTATAATTTCTTATTTACTTTCGTTTGACCCCTTCAAATAGGGCGATGGCCTTTTATTGAATAAATCGTTTATTTGTTTGTTCGTTTGTTTGTTTGTTTGTTTATTTCTCTCTCTCTCTCTCTCTCTCTCTCTCTCTCCTCACGCTGAAATACACACACACACACACACACACACACACACACACACACACACACACACACACACACACACACACACACACACACACACACTTCTTCTCACTGTAACCTTCTGTTCGCCAAAGATTTATGCTTAGATTTGGTATGTATGTTAAGCACATTCAGAAAGTACGAATTCATGTAACTACGTTTGTATTCAAAGCTTTAATACATATCCCCTGAAGCAAAAGCATTTGGTCACATGGCGC